>NT_176638.1:331703-344182 GCF_000188095.3 Bombus impatiens
CCCTGCGAGCGCCGCTTTTATCCCGTGCGAAACCGACGACTTTACCTTTCTTTCGCCATCGACACTATATTATCGATGATATTTAGTATTGTGAAATTGCTTGCTGGTTTAGATTAAATTGAGATTAGAATGATTTAGTTTTGATTCGATCGAGGCTTTTCCCTCTTGGTGTAGAATTATTTTGA
Organism: Bombus impatiens; assembly: GCF_000188095.3. Classification (NCBI taxonomy): domain Eukaryota; kingdom Metazoa; phylum Arthropoda; class Insecta; order Hymenoptera; family Apidae; genus Bombus; species Bombus impatiens. Next base: position 331,889 of record NT_176638.1, read on the forward strand.
GTCTTCTAAGTACACAAGCACACACACGCACACAGACACATACACACAGATACCAAAGAAAGTTTCAAAGCTACTGGTATAACAAATTTCGTTTTTTTAGATTTTCTAAGTATTTTACACATTGAATAATTACAAAGGAAGCAATTTTGCTACTCTGTTCTAAACATATATATCTGTGATATTTATAATATTTTTAATAGGACAATTCGAAACGAAATGAAAATTATATCCTAAAGAATCTAAATCTGTAAAGTCTAGTTTTATTAGCCCAAATATGATTTATGTTTCTATCGTACCAGTTCCCGGAAAGATCATTTTTTAGGATTCGGTGTAATATAATTACGTCTATCTAATAAATTCCTCCACTAGGAAAGCTCCACAGAAAAATGTCATTTTCCATGCTCCATCGATATATCGTGGCTCGCTTAATTCGCATAATCGCTTGCAGCCGCTTTCCTGCCAGCCCCAGCCATTAAATAACGCGAAACATAAATATCACAGAAGGCTGCGAATGGCGTCGTGGAAAAAAGCGGCTAGTTGGGTAAAGATTTCAAGAATACAGGGCCGAGAAAACAAAGAAAGAATATAGAGAAGAGAAAACTAAAAAGAGAGAGAGAGAGAGAGAATAGTACGGTGGGAATGGTCGCGGAAGAAGGGAGAGGAAGAACAAGAGGGACAGAGTGGGCGGAAGTGGCCCGTATAGGGAGGCTGCAACCACCTTGGCTTCCGCTATATTGAGAACCACCGATACAACACACAACCACCTTGTGTTTTTCATCTTTCTCCCATGGTTCCCTCACACGTGTTGCCGTACAAGATCGAGAGGAGAGCGTGTATTCCAACTCGCTTCTGCGAACACAGGCCTAAAATAAGTGGTCCTCTCGTCCACTGTGATTCGTTTCCTTCCTTGTTTTCTTTCCCGCATACGCCTCGACTCGCCATTCCTCTTTCGCCCGATGCTTCCCTTCGTTTCTTCCGCCTTCTGCTACTTCCTCTTTTACTTTTCGTGTCGCATTTTCAGTTCATTTCTAATTTCTTTTTTTTTTTTGCGATACTTGTTGTAATTAATTTGATACAGTTAATGTTTGGATTTGATAACACATCGACTGCTAGGAATTTGCTATACGTTACAGGCAAAAGTTTTACAGTCGATATGTAATTTGCTATGGAAGGTTCTCTTTCTTTTTTTCTTTGAAGACGTAAGGTCTTGAGAACGAAATATTCGTATCCTTCATACTTTCTCATATTTCTTTTGTATTATTTTCTCGATCTTTTGTATCTCTTCTTCTTATTCTTCCTATTTATCGAACGCTAAACGTTAATCACACGTTGAATTTGAATTCAATAAATTAAGAGAAGAATAACCAAGTTTGCTCCCTGTTCGCAACATCTGTCTTCTCATTGCACGTTCTTCGACGTCTGTTTCTTCCTTTCTCGTGGAACATCTTGCAGTTATTCAAAGCAGCATCGTGACTTCATCTTCTTCAAACTCGCAACTTTTCTTCCCTACGTGAACAAATTTTCAAGAAAAATACCGTTACTTGAACTAAGGAGAAGGGATTAAATTTCGTATCGTTTTTTCTCGAAACAGTAGATTCGTGTTATTTAGAAATTGCAAAATTCAAATTTCAACAGAATTGGAGCAGGGAAAAATTTTCTCGAAAATTATTTCTCCGACCCACCCAAGTGGTTTGCCGTGAGGTGAAATTAATTAAGGGGTGAGCAGGGTTAATTAAAATTCGGGCTGACGAACGGTCAGAGGGTGTATAACAGCAAGGGTCAGTCTGCAGCTGACAAGATAATCGTCGTGAACTACGTCAGTTGGTCAATTTCGCTAAATGGATGAATGCACCCTAATGAAGCGAGAAGACAGATCGCTTCCTCGTCTTATTTATCTTCGTTGCTTAAATATCACCGCTCCATCAGTTTCACGCTAGAAAATTCTTCCTCCGCCTTTGGCCTGCGACATCAATTAATTTTTTTTATCCTAAAAGCAAAGCGGTCTTTCTACTGTCTTTGATAATATCTACTTACAGTAAGTTACAAAATTGTTAACGTAGACCAATAAAAAAAAAATAACGATCCAAGTATAATATATAACCACGTAAACCTAAGTGCATAAACATCCACAGTCTACAATTATAAAATCCATATATACGCAAGAATTTTTATTTTTTTTTTTTTTGTTTAACAATTACCTATTCTATATAGCTGTTGAAAAAGATGTTGGGTTTTGTAATTATCGGGATTCTTTATTGTATTTTGTTATGCTTAAAATCAACTTCAACCATAATGACAGCATCAGGTGTATTAAAACACACAGAGTATAGGCGTTAATGATACGTCGATTTCACGATGATCGTCGATTCAGAGATTATGATTCATCACTAATTAGCGATTCAACGAGTGCTACTCGTGATTTAAACACCACCATTCGGCATAAATTAATCGCCTGGCGATTTTGATTTGACAACGATCAATAAGGCAGCGATTACGATTTTTGGTTAATTGGTAATTTATCGAACCTTTTTTAATGGTAATTAGCGATTCATAGTTACCAATTAGCCAATCGATTAGTCGGATATGAAAAGTCACACGGTAGGAATACGAGAAACAAGCCATACCTTGTAGATACTTACAATGGAAGATGGAAGAGGTAAAAGGGCCATTTACCTCGAAACCACGGTACTTTGGGAAAGTCGATGGTGGTCATACCTAATGACACTCGTGACAGCGTACACGACGTCCAACGACACGTACTGCATCTTTACCGATAAAGTACCTTAAGCTTTTTTCGCTTCCACTTTGCATACTAACATCGAGGATATATATAAAAGTCTAAACTGTTCGATGTGGGATGTTGAGAATTAGGATATATGTAATTTACAAATAATTATTTTAACAAGAAAATTAGCCTAATAGAAATATTCTTATTACGTCCGAAGGTTTGTTCCGACTATTATTGAAGAATATCTGTTTCTATTAATAATTCGTAGCTTGTAAAATTCTACTAATAATATGAATTTAATTGTGCAGTGTTTTGGCCATCGTAGACCTTCGTAAGCTAAAATTCCAAGGAATAAAGACATTGCAAAAACTTTCGTTACTGCCCTCGTCGAAACGTTCAAAGTTCGATGTTCCAAGAACTCCGATAAATCTGCCGAAATATCGACACAACGTGGCACCATCCCTCCACAAAGTTGGAGAAATCCCAAAAATGCAGAAATATTAAAAAATCGATCGTCTCTTCGTTCTCCGAAACATTCAAAATCTCAAGAATTCCACTAAATCCATTCGCAGAGAAGTCTAAACGGAGATCTTGGAAACCAGCAACGCCCATTTCGCGATTTCATATTAATTCGTCGTATCGTGGTTACCAGGTGATTCGCCGGAGGAGCCACAGGAACGATAAATCACGGCTGGTCGACGTGGTTGCGTTTCTCGAGCGGCTTACGCGTACGTACGCGGTGCCATTAGCGCGATGAATTCGCGTCACGTAGGAGCCGCGTGTGGGAAAACGTGGAACAATACGCGCGCTTACGGCTATGACGAACCCGTATGCATTGTTATGGTAAAAACGGCGTGGCTGCCTTGTCGCTTTAATCACCGGCAGCTCACCGACGCGCGATCGACGTGGTACGCGCGCCGCCCCAACCTTTCTCTCCCGGTTCCGTGATTTTTGAAATTATTCCGACGATACACCTGCCCCTCCATATCAGCTCCCCCTTCTTCCCCTGCTCACCTTTTTTTGTTGTTCATATTCTTCTTCGATGCGCCGCTATGCCAATCGTTCGGTTCGACGATTCGATCGATTCGAGTGTTGGAATTCGGGTTAAGAAGATTTTGAAAATGGAATTAAGTAGGAGTTCTAGAAAATTTGAATCGTTGCTTGAATTGTATAGATATTTCTAGTTTGAAATAGAAATGACGAAGCGTCGCTGCAATGATTCCGTATACGAGAAGAAGAAAGTTGAGAAACACGAACATAGCTTACCGAATCTTGTTTCATGACCGAATAAAAGGAAGCATTGTGACACAGGCAGTGACCGCTTCACGGCTGGTCCTCTGCAGGAATAATGGTGGAATAATGGTGGAGCTGTTCGTTCAAAAATTCACGTGTTACAGCGATTCGTGATGGCTATTTTTCTACCGTCGTCGTGGCTTCCGTGGCGTACACACCGATGTAGGTAGGTAAATGGAAATCACCGCAGCGTTTTGTTCACCGTGCGACCAAATTCACCGGTTCCCCAAAAAATGTCCAACCTGTGTTTCGTGGCTCTTCTGGAATGTGACTGCGTTGTCGAGTATCTCTCGAATACATTTCGAATTCGGTATTTTTCGAATAAAAGTCTCGAACGATCGCGACATGAAAGAGATTCGAGGAGAATTCTTGAAAGATTCGAACGAACGATAAAATGTTACCAATGGTAGAAGTGTTATTTTAAGACTTAACTTTTAACTTTTATCTTTTCATACCCTTTATAAGATTAAAAATATCGTTTGTTATCCTTCGTAAACATTGAACGATATTAATATATCGAAGGTATTAGAAGATATTATTTGTCTTAACGATTATAACGAAGCTGTAATGAAGAAAATAAAAGTTAGGAGAAAGAAATTCAGAAAGAAAAACGAGATATACGAGTGAAATAACTCGAGACAAGACAGGGTGCATGCAAGGATACTGCTTCCAGCTGTACCGCAAAATTCTTCTGGACGTTTTTTTCTTCTAAAGGGCCATGCACATTCTCCGGAGTTGCTGGAGAGAATCCACATCTTCCAGGCATCTTTTCAACCCGTTACACGTCGGATCGCCTCCCTTCTGTGCGGTCACTCTATAGAGGGCTATTAATTTCCAATGATCTTCTGGGGTAACCAGCTGCTTTTCGAGTAAAAAGAAAGAGAAGAGAAAGAAGAGGAGAATAAAAAATATCCTCTCGAAGGTCGAGTATCGATGCTCCTTCGTATCCCTACTCCTCCCTTTGTCGTTCATCATGAGGTACGGTTTCGTTTTAAGTACAGAACCAGCAGACTCCTTCGGTTTCTTCCATCCGTCTCTGTGCAAACTCTCTCTGTTTCTTTCCATCAATGCCATATCTCTGTCTCGTTTTCCTCAGTTGCCTCATTCTAACGAAAAGAAAAGCGAGCAGAACAGATGCTGCTCTTCTTCGATACGAACCAATTCTTTCACGACCGTTTCCCCCGCAGGTAACGCGCAGTCAGATGCAAATCGCCGTTTTTCCTGCGCTGGTTCCTCTCAAGTGGCCACGGGCATTGTTATTTTCTTTTTCCTTCTTCCCATTTCTTTTTTTTTTTTAAGTTATCGTTAGTGTATTATAATAATAATTTTGTAAATTTCGTATCGTGCAGTTTAGAGTTTCGCGAGTGGACGATACTGTATACTTTCAAAGAGGGAAGCTATAAAAGTGTAGAAACTATCTTTTGTTTTGGTAGGTAGCAGTTTCGAAGGTTCTTTACGCTACTGATTGCAAGTTGGATGGGTATGAGAGCTGGATTCACCGTGGTCTCTTCTTTTACCGTGATAATTGGACACCGTATGGCGTCTGGTGAAACGATGATGGTGAAATTAGAGGTTCCCTCTGGAGCGCTGAAAAGTGGTTAAAAATTAAATCTGTCTGGTACGAACTTATCTATATTTAGTATATTTTAAAGGGGTAATTTTGCGTTAAAGAATACTGAAACAGTGGTCAATTTACGCGAAGTATCATGGGATAATAATGGTAATTTGTTTGCTGCCCGGCATAATAACGATGAAGTTAATAACAATCGCGTAACAGTTTGAAAAGGTAGGTAAGAATCAATGTAAGTGTTAAATAAAGAGATTAGTGAAGATTTCTCATTCTTTGGATGAGACGTCATTTGAAATTATCTTTACTGCTTAATAATTAACGAAATCTTCTGTTAAATCTCTCTAAAAAAATACATATGCAAATTCATGCTTTTACGAATTCAACTAAAGAAATGGTGTCTCGACAAATAGTCGCATTGCGCATTACGAATACTTTTCCATATTTTCGCATACTTTGTACGCTCCGAGTATTTTTGCAAATATAAATATGTGTCTAAACAACGGTAGTTTAATCGTCACCAATTAATTACCCAACCTAACCCCAACAATCAAAACCACCGGGTCAATAGAACCAATGGACCGACCGAAGCCAGGACGAAGGTGCGTGTGTTTAACGCGCAAGTTATTTGTTTAGGAAGCTGGCCCGACCCTGAGCAAGAAATCAGGCCGCGTGCGTAAGCAGGAAGAGCCGCGAGACGAAGGAAGGAAGTAAGGTAAGGAAGAAAGGAAGGAAAGGAATGGAGCGGAAGGAAGAAGGAAAGAAAGAAGGTCCGCTGGAACTCGCGACGGGAGAAACAGCAGCTGCAACACCCGATACGTATCGTGTTGGGTCCGGGGCGTGGTGGGGAATATGCCCGGCAGGGTCACTCGGGAAAGATTATTATCATTTGTATCGGTCGGTTCGTGCGTCTCCGCGGATGGTCGGGAGCGTTCGGGCGCGTGGCACGCGTGCCGTATCCCTACCACTCGGCCAACTCAGGAGAACAGGCCCAACCCGACTGTTCCTCGGTCCCCGGCCGTCTGTATACTCTACTAGGGTGTCTTGGATATTACGCTTGACCCCGCGACGTCAGTGATCGTAAAACTGGGACATTGTGGGCTCGAAATGAATGCGGAACGCCGTGGCTCCGGACATGCTCCATTTTATATCCGCTACCAGTGAATGTCATCATTATCACGCTATTCCTCGCTATCGCTAATAACGCATGGAAACGATTATTGTTAGGTGTAATTGGATTAATTACGGACTACTAACGCTGTGTATGTAAATACAAATTTGTAATAAGATTAACTAAGGGCATTTAGAATTGTGGAGTGAAGGAAAATTTTATAATGGAAATTATTCGCGGATTAAATAACGGGATTTTTGTATCGATAATTATAAAATGATTCTAGGAAGACTATCCGGAGCTAAAAGACACTGAGTAGCGAGTAATAGCGTTTGTTGGGAGTGGATTGACAGGCGGGGCAGCAGCTGTAAGGAGAATTTAATTCGGACATCGTGACTAAACTGGCCTGACGAAGCTTTCTAATGTAGTCGAAGAACGCGAGACTGCCTCTGCCCGCCAGGGCTTCTGAAAGTGGCTCCTCTTAAAGTAGCAATCGACCCTCGATAAATCTCCGCCAATCGGCTGGAAACGTCACACTGGCATTAAGGCGATTCTACGGAGGATTACGCGTCATTACATGAATCACGCTGATCCAACGAAACACCTAATAAACGAATTCAACCACTCCTCCTAAGTACGATCGCGTATTTCGTGTCACGAAACGTTTCTAGTTTCGTATACATGATTTCATCGTTCGTGATAATTGACATGGACGAGAATAATCCAGGGAGAGTCGCTTCGCGAAAATGGAAATGGAAATCGAACGACCCTTTTAAACTGATACAATCATCGCTCGAACATACAGATATAGAAAGAGAAAATGTTGAATGTGACGAAAAGATTCGTTAAAGCTGAAATAATGACTGATAGAGCGTCACTCGAGTATACGAATTTAATTTTTCTTTTAAAGATGAAACATAGAAAAGGTGGCAACAAATGTATAAAATAAAAGGTTCGTGAAAACTGGAGTGACGACAAGGACCATGAAATGCGAAGAATCAAGATAGCGAAGCAAACAGAGGGAAGGATTAAGAGGAGTGCTTGCGAGGTAAACAAACCACTTGGGAACCACTTTCTGGTCTGTGAGAAATTCAAAGAGCCCTGCAAACAGAAAACCACCCCAACATCACCCCCTTGTGTCATAAAACGCTGTTGTCACACCGACTGGAACTTGAAATCTCGTTGGATCTACCTGTTTCATTGTAAAGCCTCCCTAACAAAGACCACTATTATATAATAAACGAGGAAATTGCACGTACATAACATTGCATACAAATAAAAATTCTTTATCAATCTTTCAAAGACATGATTATGATTTTCAAAATGCAGGATATTTATCGTCTTTCACGTTTTCACTCTTCCAGTTCGAAAATATCTTGCTCCGTATATAACCCTAGCACGATTCTAATTACGCAAATACGAATGTATATGAGTGCTGATAAGTAGAAACGCTTGAACGTCGGCCAAAGCATCGAAGATAAGAATTATTTAGGATAACACGAGACCCGCATTTCCGTGTTCGGGACAGAAATAAGTTGGAATTAAGCTGCCCGTTTCTCCCTTGGTCGATTTATGTAACAGGGGCCAACGATCGAATAAGGAGACAATCGAGCAGCGTTAAATTAACATAATCGGCGTGTCTACGATCATTAGTGTGTGTCGCTTAAGAGATCGATTAATTTGTGCTTCACCTGCTCGCAACCAATGTGGGGGCGAATGTCGCCACTCACTGGCGAAGCACACGATGAAATTTAAACCTGAGCATACCGAGCTCGCACACATAGGCGCGTTAATTAATCGAATTATCGTCGCACGTCCACCATATTGCACATTCTTCCATTTTTTTCGCCAAGTTGTTCGTTCTCGAAAAAGGAACATTGGACCGTGTGCACGCAAGTGAAACGCGATCTTCGTTCTGGACGAAATGCGTTTAAAACTTGTATGATTCCATCAAACAACAAAGTTTATAAAACCTAAGGTTCAGATTCGAAAATAAGGGGAAATATTTATACAAACATGGGCTGACAAGATCGTTACTGGCGTGACAACAAAGAATTTTTCACACGATCAACGTTGTTACAATGGCGTCAGTGAAGTACAAAAAGTTAAGATACTTAACGGTCAGATCTAAATCAATTTAAAAGCATAATTTCTTTTTTTCGAGTGTACAAACAAGATGTGGAGAATTTTCTTCCACTCATATTCAGACCTATTTGTAACATACTTATTTCTATCTCTAGCGCTTCTTCAACCCCTTCGATGATTTAGAATGATTCCTCGCCCCTTCTTTCTCATCCGCTCCTTTTTACCTTCATTTCCACGCGGCAGATGCTGCAATCAAACAGAAATTAAGTTCTCCAAAGGAGAACCGGAATAAACAAGCAGATGGACGACATTGAAACAGAAAGGTGGAAAAAAGAAGTAAGGAAGCTTGGAGTGGGGTAGAATTAAGGAAATCACCGGTTACTTGCGTCGGTTAGGTATAACCCATCGGATCGATCGATCGATCTGCAGGATTAACGAACCGATAAAGTGTTAGGACTGCGTAAATGGCTGGTCTCGGTGAAGAACCGTAGAGAATGACCGCAAACTACCAATCATAGCGTGCAAGATCCCGAACACACGCTTACCTCTAATGGTACACACATGTGCCTATTACTAGACCACGTCGTGTAGTATACCTTAAGCGTCAGCAGTTCATTGAGTCCGGCCTAAGTACGCATACCAGTGCAACGGGCGCATGTGCCGATGCGTCACGGTCTTTCTCTTTCTTTCTCTATCTTTCGGCCTTTGCCCGTTCCCTTTCCTGTACGTGCAAACATGAAACGGTCTTCTATATGGCAGCACGTATGAATGAAAGAGCGGCGAACGAAGAAAGGAACGAAGGGAGTCGCGTGACGGATTCACGTGTTCCGCGCCTATCGACCGAACCGCCACGTTAAGACCTGTGGGTCGCAGGAATTCGACGCGTGTTTTTCAGGTGACAATTGCGTGAGAGAATTGGAAAATTACTCAAAAGTTAAAGAGTTAATAGTATGGTAATATAATTCGTTTACATTTCGAAATATTGTAAATTCTCACCTCCGAAATATATCACCGATCATTTTTGGCTTTAGTCGATTTAAGGACTTAGAATGCTAGGGAATTTTTCTACATACGTAATAATAGCTGGGGAAAAACATGAAATGCTTAGAAATTCAAAATGTAAACCGAAACGTAAAATGACGTAAAATGAACATGTACGAGACATCGTGCGCTATCTGAAAAAGAACCTAGACGTCTGTCATAGAAATTTAGATAATCTCGATAACGTAGATAATAAAGATATCGAGTAACCGATCAAGATTGATCTGTCAAGATTAATATGGATGAACCTTTCATGAGGGCTTGTTTATATCGACAGCAATCTCTTCTCTAATTTCTAGATTTATCTTCTTACCTCAATCTGTTTGTACACAAGCCGTACACAATCTGAGAGAAAGAGAATAGGGTAAGAAAGTAGGAGACAGTGCTCATATGCTGAGTATGCTTAGAAAAGGATGGAAAGGGAGTACTACTTGCAGCGTAGTGGCAGAAGCAAGGGCGGAAGTGGTTCCATCTGGCTCCCCCTTGGTCTGACCTGTTGAACCACCTCGTGACCGGAAGTATACCATACACCTACGGCCTACGGGTACCATGGTCGCCACACGTCCCCGTAGTGTACGCCACGAAAACAACAAAGGCTTCTTTCTCCTTCGTGACACGTTATCACTTTTGTTAGCACTGTTTGCTCCATCACGCGGCCATGATTTCGTCCTCCTGTTAGCATACATCCTTGTTCCTCCGCTTACGATTATATAATTGTGAAATAAATTATGTGGTTAACCTACAATTGGTATCTTTAGATAGGTGTCCTACGCAACAGTACTAGAGTACGTCATTTTAGCCCTTTCATAGTGTAGCAAATGAAGAAATTTTCAAATGCTTACTAGGGTTTATCTTGTAAAATATAAAATATGTAGAAAGTAAAATTACGTACCTCAAAATTAAGTATCTAAATTCAAATGTAATATAATTTAAACTATGATGATCACGAATCATTCGAGGATATTTGAGAATTACTGGGACAATTGGGAGTCAAACAAAATCGGAAGAGATGAACATGGTAAGACGATAGAGTAAAGAAGAAACGAGGATGGACCAGGAGAATTTTACGAGCGGTACAGTTAGTTTCCGAGCCATAATGTTAGATTTACGATTGCACTATTGTCCATGGCACTTTGCGGAACAGGCTGCGAAAACTAAATGAAGGATCGAAGAGGGGACGTAAAATGCGATTCGCGCCAGGGAACAATAGGGGGGACGTCGATTCGTGCTCGAGACAGGTCCAGGGTATTATAATCCAAGCACAAAAGCCCGCGACGAGCAGTATGTGCACCGTAATAATCTGTCACCCCGTACACTACACCACATATACTTAATACTTACGCGTCTTGCATAGAGGGCCGATAGAGGCGGGGTGGGGTTCACCGCACCCCATCAGGTTTTGCAACGAGTGACGTCAGACCGACCCAGGAGACTTTTGCGTATTACGCATCCGCTGAAAGAACCGGGGAAGGGTGACAAAACCAGAAACGTTCGACGAATAGGCTGTCTAACTCTCAACGATTCGCGAGCAAATTGAGTGCCAATATCGGGGTGATACGCTTTACTAACGAGAGCCGCGAGTACATTTTCGTACTCGTGTTTTTAAAATAAACATTTTTAGTCGTGAAACTTAGAAGATAGGAACATTGATCGATGAAAATACGTACAATGGAGTACAACGCGGGAGATGATGCACTCTTGTCTAGAAGTCGCAGGACACTTGTTAATTCAGAAAAAAATGTATTTATCCAACTTAATTATTTACATGTATACGAGAGTATTTATCACTTTGTATAAATACTGTCACAACTTTTTCGTCGCCTCCACCAGATCCCACAATAATTTTACTAAAGAACACCCTCAGATCGCGTCCTATAACATAATTTCTTTCGAGGTAACGGTGTTCGAGCGAGAAACGAAGAGAGGAGAGGACAGGACCAATACTTGGACGTAATCAAACTAGCGAGTAGCGGCCAGTGGATGGCGGTGGTATGTATCGCGACTTAAGTAATGCAGCCCGGGCTCCGGTAACCCGTTCGGTCTGTGAGCGTATCGCGGCGCGTAAGAAGCGTAATATGCTTAAAAAGAAGGGTATGACGTCACGAGGAGGTGGCACGCGGCGCGTGCCGTCGGATGGGGTACGGCTGGTACGAGTTATCGTGGCTCGTGGAACAGAGACAAGAGACAAGCTGGGGAGTGTAACCGGTGCAATGTTGGAACGAAGGGAGGTAGAGCAGAAAAGCATGCGAAGGAGCCCGAAGAAGGAGTAGGACGAAGACATAACGACATTGGCGAGAGGTGAGGAAGCAGAGCGAGAGAAGGGGGGGCGGGAGAGAAGACAGGCGCCCCGAGGAGTCTCCACGACAGACAAGCAGGCAAGCAAGCAAGCAGGCAAGCAAAGCGGGCAAGAAGTCCGCACGAGTGGCTGGGGTGTCGTACAGGGGCTACGGTGGTGGGGGTGGGCGCGTG
>NT_176638.1:344789-350203 GCF_000188095.3 Bombus impatiens
CCACAATTATAAGTAGGGGTGCTCCCGGCTTACTACCTCCAGTCGAGGGTTGCACGCCGTGGTGTAGACGCGGATACATAGTCCGTCGTTCCAGAACTTAAAGCGCACGCGTGTTCGCGCAAAGTAGAAGAGCGTTTTTAGTTGAGAGAAAGACGGACTATAGTTTACTACGCTTTATTACCTAAGGATATCTTCTGTTCTGTCGTGTCCTAGGAGCGACAGAGATAGAAAATCAAACGAGGAAAAGAAGCGGGCGCGCGCAGACACTATATAGTCAACACGATTCGGCAAAATTCCTATACAGTCATCGTGTACACGAAACAAACCGAGATCGGACTCGCCATCTGTCGATCACGCGCTGCCAGTGTTTCGTGAGCCAGACGATGCTTATAGTGCTTCCCGAAGTGACCACAGTGTGGCGCTAGTGTTGCCTGTTAGTGGCGCGGAAACACGTTCGACGATACACACAGAGCTTTTCTAGTGGAAGTTACAACCGTACATATATATCCACACGGTGTATATACCGAGAGAACGGAAAAAGGATAGGGATACATTTGACTGAACAGAGAGTGAGATCAAGCTGTACTCGTATACCGACATACGTACGCACACGATCGAACAGTACTTTCACAAAGGAAAATACGGGCTTACTGGCACCGGTACCGCGGGCTAAGGGGCGCATCTCTGGATCCAGTAGTAGCTCAGCTGCGGAGTAGTGCCTTTCGTGCCGGTTCTCTCTATAGTGTGTAACTTCTCCTGCTTTCCCCTTCCCCTTAACCCTACGAAAACTCTTCCCCTCTGTCGGTGTGCGAAGGCAAAAGCACATTGACTCTCCCGTTCGTCTTTGACTCGTCACACACGACGAGGGTATCCTCGCTCCACCTCCACCTTCGCCTCTCCACCACTACCCTTCTCTTCTTCCTCCTACTCTTTCCTCCATCACCACCACCACCATCGCCGACATCACTTCTCCTCTCGTGCTACTCTTGCCGGCGGTCTCCGAGGGAATATTCCTCACGGTTCGTCGACGGCCAGTCAGTGCGCGACTCGTCGTTGTTGCGACGGTTGGCGAGGAGGAGAGTGTGGTATTCGTGCCTTTTCGTGGAAAATTATGCTCGTGGCGGATCGTCGTGCTCCTCGTCGACGTAGTGGCTCGTGCGCCGCGAACGAACGCTCAACACGAGCGTAGTTGTGGAATTTTTAACATCGATCGAAGAGCTGACGGAAATAGAAAAAAAAAGAATTAATAGAAATCGTCGAGTACACGATCTGTCTATTATATAGATACATACGCATATAAAGGCAAAGAAAGAATCTGGGGAGATATTGAAATCATCAGAAAGAGAGAGGCGTCGCCCGAAGGATCGCAAACCACCAGTGTGTTTTTCATAGATCCTACGCGCAAGAGTATTTATCCTGTACCCTGTCGGACGAAGCTGTTCTACGACTCTCGGCGTCCCACGGATAATGGAATAAAGTGTGTCACACAGTGTTCAGTGATCGCGCGTGATTTTCTTATAATTCTCGCGGCAACCGTGAATACCTCTTTGCCATCGGATATACATAAATATAAATAAATATATACCAGTATCAATTTTTTTCTGAGTGTATTATACAGTGTGCTACAGACCAGCAGAAGTGACCGCGCGAGTCATTCGCGAGTTCCCTTCGTTCCGACGACTTTATTTTTTTTCCTTTCGCTACATCTTTCCGTGAAATAGAAACCGGTCAAAGTTTTCACATCTATCGAAACGAGGATTACTTATATCGACATCTTGACGAAATCGATCAACGAAAAAACGGAAAAAATAGTGTGTGTTGGAAGGATACAGTAGCTTGTACCTCGTACGGTACAGTGGCTATGCAGCCTCGCGAAATTACGGCGAGCAGGTAACGCCGACGAGCACACCACAGCACCACGGTCCACACACCTCCGCCGAGGACGCACCGGCGGCGTGTAAACATCAAAGGAAACAACCACCAAACATGTGGACCACGATGCTCGTGTGGACGATCGCCGTCGTGCTTCTGCCAGCACCCCGAGCGGTAAGTTTAATCTTTTATTCTTTTCTCTCTTCTTCGTCGATCTCGCAGTTTACGATCGATTCTGTTACTTGAAATTTAGAAAGAAAGAAGTTTTGGAAATATTCCCTGAAAAGAGAAGAAGTTTATTTAGGCGCGAAGTGTGAAATTGGTCAAAATTTAAATACCGCCATTTCTTTCTCTTTTTCGCATTGTTCGAGAAAGATGGTCGGCGGTTTCGTGGAAATATTTCTGTTTATTTTTAGAGGCGTCCGTAGGTTGCTGTATAACGCGTTGCAAAACTCTTTTTTAAACGCACGCCGAAGTGTTTTACAACCGTCTCCTTCCGAAATATCTCGTACCTCCACATTCCGGCCTCGGAATTGTTCCTTCCGAACAATTCTCGAAACTGCAATTCTTCAATGCAACTGTTGCGTGTCACATATCTGTCACATATATGTAACAAAGTCGAATAATAGTTCGCCGAAATTTGGATGGAGAAAAATGATCAAGATACATTAGCTTCTATTTCGCCGGCTCTTTTATCGGAGGTTGTCTTATGGTCCATCAATCATTGCTTCGGTCGATTTCATAGGAGTATTGCTTAACGCGTAATCGCCGCGCCACCTTTATATAAAACTTGTAAAATGACTAAGATCGATCGATAACATATCTTAATATTAAAACTACCAAAATAGTCAAAATGTCATTTTTAGCGTTGATGCTTAATTTAAAAAAAAGCAACATTAGAGTAACCGAAATATATAATTTACAATACTTTGTATGTATTTTATAGATTTATAACGGTCAACATCTTTTATTATATATTTTTTCATACTCTATTTGACTGTGTTGGTACAGGTTCCATATTCCGGATCGTATGCGTGAATAGTTCTAATGTTAATGAAATCGAAAGGTATCGTAAAATATCGACATGCAATACTCTGGATGAAGGAATAAAGTGGTATATACGAATGAACGAATTATTTTGTCAACGGATCTAATCCGTGTCGCGTGTTGTCAAACGGAACGGAGAGGGAGATATACGTTTGTCAACTCTGAGACACATCGTAAGCGACCTTCGTCGTCGTCGATGAATGGCGCGATGTTTTGGTTCGGAATCCAAGAGACGTTCCCGTCTGTCAAACCGGTCGTAAGCTCTCTGTTGGTATTTATGGTAAAAACGATGACACGCCATCGATGGGTGCGTTCAGAATAGAAGCTCGTCTCTATATATTTACCATCTCATTTTGGTGTTTGTGCGCGCGCGCCACTGATACGTTCTCCCGCGTCTAATTAAGTACTTGCGTAAGTGCGATCGCGGCTTATATTTATCCAGTCGACCGCTATATCTGTAAATGTGTATAAGGTTCGATCGAGCTGCAGAATGCTTTCCAATTTTAACTCACCTTCAATCTGTCTTTTCCTTCAGTCGTCCTTTTTCTCTTGTGGAAATATTCAATTTTATAAACTCAACGTAACAACGTATTTATAATACAACTTCATGGTTGCGTGTATAATAGTTTCGTTTCTTTTTCACGCACTAGTCACCACGAGTTCCAAGTGTATTCTTCCTGGGAGAGATGTTTTTTTTCACTCTTTGCCTTTCCCTCTTTCTCGCGTAGTTCTTTGCTTGTCCCTCCCTCTAACGTCGTCCATCTTTTTCTTTCTCTGTCGGTCACATTTCCAAACCATTCGTCGAAAGAGGAGAAAACCAGTGGCAACAGAATTCGCCGGCATACAACTCTAAATCTGGATCCACTCTTTTAGAAGTGTCTAGCTTCTGTTCGTCTGCTCTCCTTGCGTCTCGTTCCACGACAGTACCCCGTCGCGTCTTACTCTCTTTTCAATAATTTCTTTCCGACCTTCGCTGCGGGCGTACCTTTGAAAATACGCGAAAGCAATCTATCATCATCTTCAAACTGGTAAAATCGAGAAATATCGAAATACGTAGTACAATGCGACGTGGGATCACGGGTGCTTAAAGGGTTCCTCTAGAAAATTGTTTAGTGACGAAATAACGCCGGTTGTATCCGTAAATAGTCGGTGGCGGCCATTCTCGTTCCGAGAATAGCGCTCCAGCGCGCCAAAAATGAGAATTCCTCATCGAGGATCGTGGTGAACCGCCTGTGTGTACGCGTTACCTCTAACCTGCTGTGTTTTACGATTCGCAATGAGAAACGTTCGCGAGGGAATATGTATTTCTTTCGTTCGATCGCGAAATCTCGTACCCGTGTATATTTTTTCTCGTTCCGGTCTTACAACTCATAAAACGCCATCTATATTCCCAGTCCGCCTCGCGAAAAGCGTGTGGAACGATCGTTTTAACGTAAACGCGATAAAAATGTCAGTCCTTTATGTTTATTTTCTCACTTGCTGACAAAAGAAAGGTGAAGGAATGTCGGTGTCACCGAGTACGAAATTCGAAGATCGCAACGGGCGTATAATGGACGCGCAGGACGGATCGTAAAACGATCCGCAGGCTCGATAGTAAGGTTAGTGCGCTCCTCTCGTTCACGCGAGACACGATATATGTATAGTTTTGCTAGGCTATACAATGTCTCGTGGGAAGGCTTTCTCGGTTGTCTGCTGATGACTCTGTGTGTGCACTTGCGCACCTGCGCGCGTATGTATGTGCGTGTTCACATAGCCGTAGGCCATTGTCCACAGTGGTCAAGAACTTTTGCTATTCGAACGACGACAAAGGACAGGGTAGAACCGGAGAAATATTGACACATCGGCTCTGTTTACACTGGATACTCTGTCGCCGAAGAAAAACCATTCCGCCCAGATTGCTCTCTGATTCACCGATCTTAACCTCTACATGTGTTTACGCCTCTCGCTAAAAGTCTTCATAGAGTGACATTGTAGGTTAGCGGACATTTTGTTACAAAGTAGCCATTGGTGGTTTTCGATCGATTTAAGCTTTTATATATGTGTTTGACGAAATACAGAAATCCTCCAGATATCTCTGGTTACATATGCAGTCGTTCCTACTCTACTCGATACATCGGGATTCGTAACGAATTTCTCGTGACTTTAGTTTAACGCGACGAGGAACAGCGGTCGGTAGCATACGTTAATACGTTTACGACTGCTTTCAGAACGCTTTCTTTTTTTCTCTTTGCATGAAAACGCCCCTCGTGTTCCACGATCGTCGAAGCTCGGCAGCACGCGTGGCGAAATGTCCATCTGCGCCTCTACCCGTCTTCTTTTCCCTCTTTTCTTACCAGCGGTTTCTCGCTCGCGTCTTGTCAAGCGAAAAAAAGCACTTTTTGCTGGGTCACTCGCGCGGATATCTCTGCTCCTCCTGGGAGACGTGCAGCACAGAAGATGAACGCGTGCGCAAAAACGAGCTTACACACGTGCTGCCCCGGCGGCGGGTTCGGTCG
>NT_176638.1:350807-362808 GCF_000188095.3 Bombus impatiens
CGGTCGTTGGGCACGAGACGACCCCCGACGTGGAGTGTGTTGGCCAAGTTTGTTTGTCGCGTGTTGCGAGCAAGCTCTGAGGATTCCTTGGTTCTCTTGTATATTCTTCTGTCGTTGCCGTCAGTTCGTGGAAACGAATCGGCGTAGAGCATATAAATTCGAGTTAAATCCCTGTTTAGACGAAGGACGCGACATCGTTTCAATTTCGTAGCGATAATGTTCAATTTAGTAGATCTATATTTCTAAAGATACGAACAGACGGTGCGAGGCAGACACACGAGACTACTTCAAGGCGAGCCAACGATTGTTGGTTTTTTGACGAAGTCAGAAGTGCCTCATTTGCTTGTCTCGTATGACGTTAGAATACGCGAGGCAAAGAACTACGATGAGTAGTGAAGAGATGCGAGATATATTTGATCTCACCAAAAAACCGGTAATTATTGGTTCATCACACGGTAGTCTCGTCGTGAGACAGCAGGTATACGTACACTTTGCGCGGCAGCCTCGCACTGTCTGTACAGTTACAGAGTTGCTAAATCACACAGCGTCCACAGGATGAAATTACGACGACATTGTGCCACTTAACCGCGTTGAACTAAAGACGGAATCACGAAATGTTTGCCTTTTGAATCTTAATCTAGTGGCGCTAGTGTACAGTTGGAATAAATCGGTGCAGCGAGAAGTATTTCGAGATTCGTTAATTGGAATTAAATGACAATTGATACGCAAGAGAGACGCACTTAGGATAAGAATATCAATAATTTGTTTCTTTAATGGAATTTTTATTGAACGAAGTCCAATTTGTTTCCAGGTAAACGCCTCCGGGGTGTTCGAGTTGAGACTGAAGTCATTCGTGAACGAGTACGGAAAAGACAGTCTGGGCAAGTGCTGTTCAGGCAGCACTTCCAAGACCGGCGAGTGCTCAGGCGTTTGTAAAACCAGGTTCAGGGTCTGCTTGAAACAATATCAAGTAAAGATCGACACGACGACGCCGTGCACATACGGCGACGTCGTCACACCCGTTTTGGGCGAGAACATCGTTAATCTCAGCCCCAACGTCGCCATGCCAAGCTTCACCAATCCCATCAGATTTCCATTCGAGTTCACGTGGCCGGTAAGTGTCAATCTTTCGAAATATTAATCCTAATCTTAGCTCAATTGATAAGATAGATCGGTAAGGCTAGGTTACCCTCAATGGTAAAACATATTTATTGGTCGGCATGCATAAAATGCCGCTAAACAATTTACGATTACCCACATCGAAAATATCGTCATCGGTAGAACCGTAGAACAGATAGATGAAATACTGGTCGGTGTTCTTTGCCTCCGCTCCTCTGCGTTTTTGCAACTGGATGGCATTAACATATCGCGTGCGTCGCATAGAACGCGAAAAATCGTCGGTAATGTAAGCGGAACTGAAAAATGCGACGCGTAACAAATCGAACAAAAAGTCAATTCATTATGAAAACCATCGAGCACGATCGTGTTTTTCTCACGTTCGTACGAGAATCGTCTATTAGATAAACGTTTCCCGCTCGCTACAAAGACTTCATTTCCAACAACAATCTTCCTCAACGATCGTGATTGTTCGTTTCTTCTTTTTTTCTGCAGACACGTCACGCTAGGTAGAAAAAGGGAAGAGACTATTATAGAGGGTTTTAACGTCAGCGATCAGTGCGTGTTGTGGCGTCTTTCAGGTACAGTTAGTCGATTCTATGTTGTAACGTTGCTTCCTCGATCTCTGACGAGGAGAAACGACACTGCTACGATCGCGGCTTATAACTTTGATCCTTGTCTTAAAAAATGAACGCGCGCGAGAAATTAAGATCTCGTCGTTGACTGAAACACGAAAGAGACATGCGCGAGTTAAAAAATCTCTCGTTGTATCAGGCTGATCTTTAACTCCTATCTTTCCACATTCTGGGTAAATTAACTGTGGCGCGAATTAACGTAGTAATCAGGTTAATTGATATTTTTATATCCTATAAAGTGATTTAAAAGTAGCGTTAACTTCAACTTTCGACACTTAGCCAACAAATTATTAACAATCTTAAATTTTCAAGATTTTCAGTCATCTTGTCTTTTGTATCACCCTGTACAGCTGAAGTAACATACCGTTGATATACGTTACACAGTTAGCGACATTATTAGTTGTCTTATCTCTACTTGTTTTCCGACGGTACAATACCAACAGTAGAACCATTCGAAGGGGTCGTAAAGGTTGTCTTTAACCACACGCTTTTTGTTCTTCTTCTGCCGCTTCCGTCAGGGTATCGATAAGGGAAAATTGAAAAGTAAATTGGCTGATTAGCTGTCGCCTCAATTACCTCGTTCTTTAAAAGTAGACTGCTTTCCATTCTTGAAACACGAAATAAAATTGCGTAAAAATCTCACGAACATACCGCACCTGCCCATCGCACGCGTAACCGGTCGCCTCGAGTAATTAACCTCGTGGCGAAAAAATGAAACGAACCAAGAGAAAAAGAAGAATTTGTGTAAGCAGAGGAAAAATTACAGCCCCCCTTGTCCTCTTCCTACTTTCTCGCGGTCGCGACGAAAGAAAGGCAGGTCGATCAGCATTAAAAACGAACATTTCGTGGCACGGTGCGCGCGTGCACGCACAGCCGCGCGCCACGGTGCGACGAGGATGACCAAACGAATGGCAGATGGTGCGAGAACCGACAGTGCGAGCGAGACGGACGATGGCACTTGTCTCTCCCTCCTGCTGTTGCTGCTATTACTTGCTTGTTGTTGCTTCAGTAATTCCTGGCATTGGCAGAAACGGTCGATTTTTTGAAATTATAAAATAATTACAAATCGATGATATACAATTTAGATAAAAAAGCTTAATGGAAAAATATAACCAATATTTGTCGCACTTCTATTTAACTTTTTAGACGTATTAATTTTAGAGAGAAATAAATTCCGCGGTAGTAAAACTGTCATACTTGTATTTGCAGTTATGAAAAACTTACAAGTACTTTTGACAAAATTAACGTGCTGAAGTAGACATATGATTACATCTTATTTATCTTCGTCATACCTCTTTAATTATTATTTCTGTATAATATATTTAAGTACGTCTAGAGATCAGTAATTCCAGTGATAATCTACAATTTCTTTTTGCATTTCCCGTATTATTAGCTATGTATATTTGTCTCGTGTATACACGGTTTCGATGACACGTAGATAAGATACAAGATGTATCCCAGACTATGGTCGCAACATAAAATTATAATAATACAAATTCGTGGAAAAAAAGTAGCGATTGGTATGTTTTTATTCGGTTGTGCAGCAGTATCGTGAAGAAACTAGAATGCCATCAAGTTCAAACACCTTCGTTACATAAAGCGACACGTTGACGAGGCGGTGCATCACAAGCGTATTCGCTCGTTAACGCGTGCCATCGAGTAGTGTGTCTACGCCAATGTTTGCCCACCATCCCTGGTATACATCAGTTCTCTCGTTGCTGTTCGCGTACTTCTGCCTATGAGACGCACTGCAGGGCCACTGGCAGATGGCTAGGCCTTTTGTGCTTCTACACTTCCCTCGTAATCTCTCTTTCGTTCTCTCTCGCACCGTTTATACCCTGTCCTTGTTGTCTTGGAAGCTCTCTCGCGGGCAGAGTTAAATTTACTAACCCATATGGCGCCCCTCGCGCCACCTCTGCGCCAGTTCTCGTTCTCACTTCAAAAATTCGCCTTGCTCGTTCCTTTTCCTCGCTTTTCGTCGTATTTCAAACCGCTTTCTGCATCGTCTTTCACTTTTTTCTTTCACAACAGCCGTGCACGTATTTATTTATCTTCCAGAATCTTTCTACCTCTTCTGCCACTGATTTCCATTCGAAATTTGTCTACCGCGTCGTTTAACCTACTGCTCTCTGTCTCCATCCTTTACCCCCACTATTTTCCAACAGTGGTATCGACCGATATTGCAAGCTATAAAGCGGCAAAAGGCTGTCGGTTGTAAGACAGGAACTCTTCTCGACGACGAGGAAGAAAAAAAACAGCGACGTTCTCGGAAGAGAGGCTGGCCGAAATCCTGTGTGTAGAAACAACCTTTGAATCGGCACGGTAGTCTGTCTCTTCTTATATGTGGCGGCGGACGACGTCAGGGAAAAGGAATAGACGCCGTACGTGTAATCGCTATTTGGAGTGTCGGATTTATTTTCGTTGCGCCGGTGCGTGAGAATGGGTTTCCGTCTGGTAAAAAAAGAAGACAAGGACTCTAGCCAACAATAATCGTGAATTATTATATCCTATGTAATAATAATCTACGACTGTACCGATTATCGATGAAAAATCATATACCGTATAAAGACTAAACATTTAATTGGAAAATAGTTAACACCGTAGATGTAGCGAGCGGGAAATCTTCGCAGGTTTAAACGAATGGTCAATGAAGAATCGTACACTTCCACGTTAAGACGAAGCATTTAGTGCTATGAAAGTAGTTAACAGCGTATCTTCTTCGAGCGGGAAATCCTTCGAAGTTTGAACGCACGGGTGGATCGACGTGCCGGAAACGCGCTAATTACAGGCACTGCCGGGAGTCGCGGTGCGTAGACGCAAAAGCAACAATGCATCATTAATAACAGTTAGCTGAGTGGCGTGGATAGACGAGCTTCTTTCGTTCGAAGACAGAACGAAAAGAGGAGGTGAAATAAATAAGTGTGCCTTTCCTTCGTGATTTTCCACGCCGGATTCATTCGCGAATTCCTTTCTTAATTATCCTCTGTCGGTCGATCACGAGATAAAAGGAAAAGACGGGTAAGCCTGGTGTTACCGAAAGTTGGCCAGGAAATAGCGAGGAAGAGGTTGGTTGCGCAAGCGTGTTTGTCTGAGGCACGCGTGTCTACCGTTAATTAAGAGGCTGGAAAAGACAGAAGAGGCCCCGAGCTTGATACACGTAATCGTAACCTTCGTCTGGTTGCATCAAGATCGAGAGTCGCTCTCTTCCCGCTTCTTTCTGTCGCCGTCCTTCTCGGGTTAATTGCTTTACGTTACACACTGCGTTGCAAGTCTTATTAAAACAGCGCCGGCTCGCGACAGTACAACCACTGTGCGGAATCCTCGAGGAATTCGCTTCGTTCCGTGCATTTCTCTATGTACTCGGTCTTCTTTAATATTTGCGTACATATATTTCATCTTAATTGTCACGAGTCTCTTAATTCTACACGGACACTTCCTTTTCGTTAACGTTCTTTCCCGTAATATTAATATTGTTATATCAACGTATTTCGTTTCCTTTTCTTTCGTAGTTTAACTATATAATTTAGCGTTTTAGCGGATTTCTATCGATAATTTTTCGTCACCGCGGGTAACGTAATCCTCATTGTCTCTCGTAGCCGGACAGAGGACTCGGACAAAGATGATCGGGTCGGTTCAAAGAATCATTAAAAAAATTCCTTTCTTTCCCTTATCCTTCCTGTGTGTCCGCGGTCCACAAAGCAAGCGAGGGCTCTCGCGTATCGTACATACTCGAGGATCGTGGGTACCAACCGGCGGAGGACGTGGAGCGCAGAAAGAAAGGGAGAGAAGGACGAATGAAAGGCTCCCGCCGCGCGACCGACAGAGACGGCCAAGGATAGAGAGGAGCATAAAGGTGGCGCACACATACAAACATAGGTATATACCCGTAAAGCAGCCGCGCGGAAGGTGGGGAAATGACGAAGAGAAGGTGGGGCCGAAAGAGACAGAGAATCGTGGTCCCACGGCCGAAAAGGCTGCGTGATTCGCGTCCCAGACGAAGGAACAAGCGGAGAAGGGCGTCGGATGAATGGCTGACTCGGGTGTACGCCGATACGCGGCATCCACGACGTGAAACGTTTAGCATAAATTACGTCTTAGAGACGGGGAGAGGACGCGACGTGGACTCGGACGCCAGCTGACCGGTACTCTACCCGAGTCAGCTCCACGATGCTCGGATACCGCGGCTTTTTTCTCTTATATCGCTCCGCGAGATAGGTACACCAGAGGGATTCGGTGAAAGTTTCGCAATTGTAAATGCCGGTGATTTCTCGAGTCAACTGAGAAACTGTCGATTCATCGTTTATGGTACCGTCAAAGAATATCGATAAAGAATAGATAAAGAATATTAATTCTGAGATATTATGGTAACAAGCCTCTCACGTTTATTTTAAAAACTTGGTAGCACTTGTTTGGATCATGTACATATGTCTTTGAATAACTTCTGGTATGGCATTTAGGCTTTACCTTTATTCATTTTCATTGCTACAGTATGCAGTTTTCTGGAATAATGTTCATGGATTTGTACTGTATTCGTAGGATTAATAAAGGATAGTGTACCTATATTAAAAAGGTATATTTCTGGTAGGAAGGTCGTGTTTATTAAATTCATCAATTTGTAAGCTCAGTCATATGGTAGATGTTTGGCACATTTCTGTTTTCCTTCTGATATGACGCAAGACACGATGATAGAGATGATGAAGTTCGACGCCAGCAGATCAAACGAAGAAACGACTGCGGTGCAAACTTATTCGCTAGGGCTAGCAAGAGATTTCAAGCTGTAGAGTATCTTTAGAACCACCCGCGATTGACCTCTTTTCTACCTCGTCGCTTCCTTTCTTTCTCTATTTGCACACCGCATACGTAATATGATCGTTTCGTGTATCTTTCGGATCGATATATATATATATATATCGACGAACGACAATACTTCAAATCTGAGCGAGAGCCGAATGGCGGAAAAACGCGTGGCAGGTGGCGCCTCGAGGCGGCCATTGTGTTCCGATCGTGGGAAAGTCGGCTGCTAATTAACCGTCAAAATCTAATTAGCAGAATAACTAATTAGAGCGTTACGTCGGCTAACGATTACAAACGCGCTTGAACTTATCTACAAATAGCTTACTAAGAGGCGGAGGCACGGTTACTCGAAGCGTGTCGCGGATGATGATGAAGAAGCGGGTCTTTCGCTACTTAGCTGGTCGTCTTTTGCTTCTTTTACCTCTCTTGCGTCTTCGTCTTTCTTACGGCATCAGTGACTTCTTTTAGAAGGATGCTGAAAGAGCTGAACGAGAGAAGCGAGGAAGAGTGCCCTCCGTAATAATGGTAAAATGGCTTTCTGCCCGGGGGCCATCTTTTTTTGCCGGTTCGTGCACGCTGCTTGTACCGGAAAGAAAGAGAGAGTGTGTGTATATGGGCCACAAGCGTTTCTAACTTCACTCTGGTTGCGATTCGGAATAGAGAGACACGTAAACAGGTACCCACATATGTTTCTGCCTCATTCTGAAGGTACGACACGTGGTCATCGAGCAGGTACACCATCAGCTGATAGACCTGCTGTTTAAGCTTATTAACATGTCCCATGGAACGCGCGATCTGTTTACGTGGATTCGTTTCATTCCAGCCTGCTTTTCTGGCCCATTTCACTTCTTGCCGGTACATTAACAGGATTTTTTCCCCTTATACCAAGATCGCACGACCAATTGTATACGCTTCGAACGCGCTACTGTTCTTTTTTCTGCTCGTTTTTCTTTTGTTTCTACTCGTTTTTTTTTTGTCACTAGAAACTCCTCCAATTTGGTTCAGGGTGATCGTAAAACAAAAAAAAAGAAAAAATAAAAATCACGCTTATAGATCGAGCGTTTTTGCAACTGCGCTTATATTTTTTGTCAAGTATCTTTATTTTATCTGTTTTTTACTTGACAGACTCTATCCCGCCTGGGACATTTGTTTCTATACCAGTGTATTTACGAGAATAGATTGTATCTTCATTTCTCAGTTCTAGCTTCTAGCACGTTTCACTTTTTGCTCTTCTCGATGTTTTTCCTCCTCCTCTAGTTCTATATCTTCGTTCATCTCGCGATGGTTTCCATCCGCGAGACGCGCTGAATGCATAATTCTGAACGCGACACCAACAAAGGAATCGAGTTTATGTTTGTGTTTCGATGCAATAAATCCGCGACCGATGCGATTCTATTGACCAGACGCATCGATCGCAGGAAATTCCGCTGAATAATTGAATAGATTGCGCGGGAAATAGAAACTCGGCGAACGGGTAATATCGCCGCGGTCGCTCAGTGAAATACCCATTAACAGAAGAACGCTCGCGCGAGTTAAAGAGGGACTGTGAAAGCGTGACTTTTGTTCGCATTACTCAAAACGAGGAAAGGAACGAATAAAATTATTCGGTTGGTGTAATAATTCAGTGTAACGAGTAGCGATTAAATGCACGCTCCTGTGTTCGCCTTTAAACTACTTCGACATAGTCAGCGGGGGGAGCGGAGACGTATCGTTTCCATTCGTCGATAAAAAAGAACTCGCGGAAATTGTTTCGTATTTTTGTCGACCGGTCAACGTTACGGGCTACGTAACGCGTTTAAAAAACTTCATATGCACGTTCGAGTGGGCGTGTCAATGTACTTTTCATAGGTCGTGAGCGCCTATAGGAGGCATATAGCTTAAAGGCGAAGAGTCGACGCTGGCGTCGTCGCTCGTTATCCTCGGTTTCCTCTTCCTCCTTTCGACGAAGAATGGAGGCCACGAAAATTTCTCCATGCGGAAATGCCACGCTTGTCGAGCGCGAGACCACACGCTCGTCTACGCGCGCGAGACATTAAAGCGTGAATGGTTAAAAATAGAACCGCTAGGACGACCGGCTTTCTGCGATAGCTCGTTCGATGTTTTTCTCTTACACTATGCCCTTTTTATAACAACCCTTACCTAATCGATGCTTCGTCAATTAACGTTTTAACAGGCGAACTCGAGCGAACTTATCATTTGGATATGGCATTTTTGTCTTGAAACAGATTTCTCTTCGAAAAGTGTGTTAACAGGTAAATATTGGCATGAGAATGTTTATCATAAGGACTTCATTTCGCCTCCCTAGCATTTGCATATTATTATCAGGCATATCAAAGCCTTTATGATTATTTAAGAAAAAGAACACAAAGTTAGTGCAACCGGTTGTAAAGATCTAGTTCGTAGCAAGGATAATCGCGCGTTTTCCCAGGAGACGACGAAAAGTCGTAGCCGACTTCCGGCTGCCTTTTCCACTATGAATCATGCTGCAACAGCAACAGTCTCAGCCTCGATACCGAATCACCGGTCGCATCTATATGCGATCGTGTACACGTTCAGGCTACCTGTTTCTTCTTTCTCGTTCGCCGCGACCGTTTTCCGCGATGATTAATATACGTGCATATATGTACATATATGCAGCGCGACGAGATTGCAACGCTTGCGCACACTGCGTGGCGAAACTGTGCCCGCGTACGTACGAAAGAAGGACGGATGACCGAACGAGAGGAGCGCTAGACGAGGTTATTTCATCGGGACGAAGAAATAGAGAAAGAAGCCAGGGGCTAGGTATTAGGAGTAAAAGAAGTGGCTAGATGTAGTCTCGATAGTGCGAAACGAGGAAAGAACATTCTTTTTTTTTTTCGAGCGAATTGAACGGGGAAAGACGAATTACAGAGTAGAAAGAAAGGAGTCGACGTGATGGCGAGTTGTTAGAGCGAGGAAGAACGAGACGAAAGAGGAGCACGAGCAGGAGAGTCGTGTGGAGCGGAGAGAGAGAGGCGAGAGAAGGTGGAGGTATGCTGCGCAGCCGTGGGAACCAACTGCCGCGAGTGAGCGAACCTCTGTCTTTCTTTCTCTGCCTTAAGCCGGTTTCTTCGCGTTCTCTCTCCTTCACGATCGCCTCGTCCATTCTATCCTCGTTTCTCTGTCTGTCGAACACGGAACGAGCAGAGGCTGTTTCTCTTCCTTTTCATCATTCAGGTTCCTCTTCTGTGTGTGTATATATGTATATATATATATATCCAGAAAAGGAATATATGACGGTGTCTCTTTTGCAGTGCCTCTTTTCCTTCCTTTTCCTTTTCTCACTTTCAACGTTACCTTACTGCTTACGGTGCACTTTTTTGCGTCTATCTTCTTTCTTTCCTCTCTTTCCTTGTTTCTTTTTCACACAATGTATGCGTATATATATGTATATATATATATAAACATATTCATATATGTACTTGTACATATACATTTACGTACATGATGTATATGTATGTGGAAGTACACCGTCCCTTTCTTTCTCTTTCTTTTCCCATATCTTTCTTCTCATTCCTTTTCATTCAAATCTTCGGTCTCTCTCTCTCTCTCTCTTCTTCCTATCTCCTTGTCCCTCTTTTGCTCATCTTTATATCTCGTTCCGCCGTGGCAGAACTGCTAACCGGCCACTGAACACACCCAACACATTGTTCTTAGGATGCCTACGCGAGGCTTTTTCAGGTTTTTGTCGGCTTAATTCCGATCCCCGTAATAAATTAGCGGCCGATCACGGTGGCATTTGTCTCCTCGACAATTTATTTCCTTCCCCCCGCGGCTCGGTCCCCCTCGATTCACCGCCTCCGCGGACCGTTCGTTCCATCGTTCCTTCTTTCTGGCCTCCATTGCGCCTCGCTTTCGTCCTTGCCGCGAGAGAAAAGGGCGGTCTGCCTCTTTCAGCTTTCCTTCTCTTTTCAGACATCTACACCTTCCGTTCCATCCTCTCACCCTTTCCACCTTTTCCCTCCTGTTTTATCCCCATCGTGCTTTTCTTCTCTCTTCCATTCCTTTTTTTTTCATCGTTCCATCTTTGTTTCTCTGTGAACGAATGCGCCCCATCTAGAAGGTTCAACAGAGGACTAAGGTATACCGCGGAATTCACGCTGGAACTTTCTAACGTGTACACGCATGTGACATACCTGCGGCCCCTGTGCCTTTTCGTTCTTTTCCCGGTGACAAATTGCCTCGTGATTTTACGGGATATATATCGGGCAGAGAAATCGCCGCGGCCTTTTTTCCTACGTTGCCTGGTATTCCAGGGACTTTTGTCTACGATTTTTTGATTAAAGACCCGAAAGTGACGAAATTCTAAATGTTCGTTCTTAGCAGATCTCTATATGTAGTGTGTATATGAGTTCTGTCGAAACACTCGCCTGTTATGGTATATACATATTATTATTATATTACGAATGTGTTGCAATGCTAAGCATTCAACTTGCAATTATATCTTGCAATTCTCTTGTAAGAGAATTCGGTTATGAGTGTAAGTGAGTAAAAGCTAGATCTGTTTCAGTCGATTAATATTAGTCGTTTGTTAGCTAAGGAAGGTTTCGAACATTACATTTTACAAATCCTGGCAAAATATTAAACGGTATATCACTTGCCTGCAGAGGTTTATCTCGCATTACCTACTGGGATCTCTCGACATATCAAATATTCATAGAAATGAAACCTACCCTCGATACACAAACGTAGTTCAGTTTCACATTTAATTATCCAATCTGCATCTATCACGCCATCGAGGCATGATTCATTAGCAATTGCAGCAAAACAGTCCCCGCACAGCGGAGTATCGCGTTTCGAGCAACGATCAAAAAGGTGTACACCCACGCGCCCGACGTACAAATCACCCATTCGTCAGGTGCTATCACGAATCATGGAAAAACCGGGTTAAATCGTTCTGTTTAACCTGCAGGGAAAAAGAGGCCGGGCCCGGCAGTGGGAGAGAGAAAGATAGGTGTAGGGATACACGCAAAGCGGATTTCTCACACGAGCGATGCTCGACTCGACTTACTACGCGCCAGGTCATCGGGGATCTCTGAATAATGAAATTGTTCCCAGTGCTCGCGGCACGTCCGAGTTGCCGGCTCGTTTACGCGAACAGGAACGGCAACGATGATGACAGAGAGGCCGGATATAAACATTTATTATTCACGGTGCGGCAACGACTAACGAGGTCGTGTGTAATACCAGCCGCTCCTCGACCATCTCTCTCTCTTTCTCTCTCTCTGTCTCGATAGTCTCTTGTCGGACTGTGTCAGGTACACACGCAGGCCGATACAGAACCATGTGTGTGGATGTGTACATACGCGTGCGTGTGACGTTAATAATTAAACGTCGCATTATCACTGCATGTACACGTACGGAGCACCGCGTGTACGGCACGTACTTATTACACAATAATGTGCCGCCGCGCCGGTGGACGAACGACAGCGGCG
>NT_176638.1:363567-371250 GCF_000188095.3 Bombus impatiens
ATGCGTGTGCACGAGTGCGTGTGTCGCCGCGGCGTGGGCCGTACGCTCGTCCATAGGGAGTATCGTTGCTGGATTTATGGTCGTGCGAGCGATTCGACGCCTACACCGGTGCCTTTCGCGCCCGGATTTCTACGTGCGAAATCGTTCGATTCGCGTTTGCTTCGTTAACCGTTTTCTTCTTTTGTTAGATAATTAGGTTCGAAGTGAAAGTCAACGAAGAAGTTGATACGAAGAGCGTTATCGAAGACGTTGTCATTTTCCTTACACTAAAAATAATTCGGTATACGATAATAAGGTATTAAAAATAGCGAATCAAGTTTAGAATACTATCGGTGTGTTTGTACTCTATACACTCGCGTCGTTTCAATGTATAATTAGAAACGAAAGAAATATGTATCCCATCGACTTGTTTATTCTCAGCTCGCTAAAGATCGACGATAAACACATTTGATAAGCGATCTCTGCGCAAGTGGAAAAATATCGGACGCAAGATCGCATAGGTGAATAACATAAAAAACCGAGGAATTTTCCGAGTTAACAGAACCTTATCGAATTCTCCGATCGACCGAATGATCAATTACAATTACTGTTCCGTTAATACGAATCAACGTAACGATCGGGTCGTGCGCGGGAATTAATAGATCGCCGGTTGCGTGTCTGCAGAGACAAACGTAATTTCTGTTACACAATACGCGGTCGCGTGTGTGGCCCGTTCTGCATGCACATACACACAAGTGTATATGTCCACTTGTAGCCGTATATATCCATAATGGATAATGCAAACAAGAGTATAACAGGTTTCCCCGGAACGACGACGACGATGGCGACGAAAGCATTCCATTAAAACGGTCTCCAGCGCGATGTGGATCGATTATTTATTTTCGAGACCAATTAACCATCCCTCGGTAATTCTTGGTCAAACGGAGCGGACGAGCACGTGCCATCGGCGGAGAAACGCTTGTCGCATGATTTATATCCGGTTGGTCGTTATAAAAGTTAACCCTCCCCTGTTCGAAGCGCCCTCGCCCTCTTCACCCTTCTTCCTTCACGGTAATTCGAAAAGCTGCAGGGAAAGAAGGGGTTCGTCGACTCGTGTACAGAGAGGGTTGAAGGTACGCGCGGCGTAACACGCTCTGTCGCGCCTCTATCTGTCCGCAACGCATGACCTCGGCTCGAGTTCCGCCAGGTTTTTAGGCACGCTTCGCCAAAGGGACACACGCACCCTTCTAATGCGTGGCAGGTGCGCACGTGACGCGATCGGCCAGTCCGCCTCTGGAACGTTTAATTTATTGTTAATTGCGTGACGCGATGGCACGCACAGCTGCCGCGCTTTTTCGCGCCGAAACGTGGACACTTGGGCTCACCGTTCTGTGTGTCGTTCGCGTATCTTTCACTTGGCTTGCTTTTGCGATCGAATCTGTCACGTTAAGTGATTTATATCGTTGTTCAACGCTCGCATTGAACATTTGCTAATCTCGAGCACAACGACTGGCAGAATTTATTCTAACAGGTTAAGTAGAATGCAAGCAAAACAACGTAGGCTAACATATAGTTTGTGGAGGAAATGAAGTTGTAATATTATTAATTTCGAGGAAATTGTTAGTGATCGTGAGTTCTTCGATGTAGATATACCGATCTTTACACAAAGTGACGTAGATTTACACACGCCTGAGTCTCATTAAAAAAATATCTTGGATACATAGTACAGTTTGTTACAGACTAGTTGATTAACAATGGCATGATAGAAGTCTATTTGATGAAAATGGTCCATAAGCATCAATATCATTTCCTAATTAAAGTCTTCGCTATCCTGACCGTGTTAAGTGTTCAGTGACTTACAACCAGTGGTATAAGTAACTGTATAAGTCGATAGGGGTAGCGGTTAAGATAAGTAATAGGATTAAGCTTGGCGTCTCATCGAAGTTCACCAACCTCCTCTCTGTTCCCAGGGCACATTCTCGCTGATAGTGGAGGCTTATCACGACGCAGACAACACGACACACCACTCACCCGGTAAGTAACCTTTTCTACCCTTCTCTCTCTATCTTTCGTGATTCTCTCTTCCTATTAAGCCTTCCTGAAGACTGTATCTGGTCTCTGTAGCGTTATAGGCCCCGCGTGTGCGCCTCGTATCGGCGGCACGAGTGCGCTCGCACGCGCTTCGAATGAAAAAAAAAGAAAACGAAGAACGAAGGATGAAGGAGATGAAGAGAGGGGAAAAAAGAGGAGATGAAAGGAGAGGAATGGAGGAAGGAAGGAGCATGATATTTTAAAATTAGTTCTCTCTCTCTCTCTCTCTCTCTCTTTCTCTATGTATAGTTCTAAATACGGGGAAGGTTTTAGAAGGTTTGGGCATGTGCAGTCCAGCTGGATCGTGGCCCTCGATACCACGCATCGGGTTCGAACCAGCCGAGAACCCACTTCCGGCCTCTGTGCACGACACTCACCAGAGACGTAACCTCCTTGTATACTTCCTCTTCTTCTTTTACAAAACCTCCGACACTCTTTCCGTCCTCTTCTACTTCGTACGGTTTCGATACGTTCAACCTCCGGAGGGACAGGTCTCTTCCTGAGCCGCACATTTCCGCGGACAAATATCGTTGCTTTTTTCTGAATGCTGCGGTTCCAACTCTCGTTTAACCGGTTCTCCGTTTTTTCTTTTCGAGCTTTCGGTCGAAAGTCTTGTTTGATGATTTCACTGATGAGGAGTAGTAACGCCGGCAGAAGATACAGCTTCCTTTGTTTGCGGTTGTAATAGTTCGTGATTCGAAAAAAAATCGAATCGAATGATTATCATTTCTTAACAAATACGTATACATATATATTTCGTTCGACTCTTGGAAACTACGTTTTCAAATAAACGCGTAGCGTATCCATCTGCTACCCTACATCATCTATTTTGCACGTATTTTGTTTCAACATTGTTACGATCTTCGAATTCCTATATTTCAATCTCGTTCCTATTTCAACAGAAGAAAAATAACTTGAAGGACATAATAGACTAATGTAAACAAAAGATACGGTTATTCTCGTAATTCTAGCGAACATCTGCGTTCTCTTTCCCAATTTTCATCCTCTCACCGCAAATCGCAACCGCGTTGCCAACATTCTGCCGATAGTTCCAGCTGTACTCGAGTGTTTCTTCCCCTTCGTGACTGTGTCTGTTCTCGACCCATTTTCAGTTATGTTTCCTTGCTCATTACCGCGACGCGTCCACGTGCACAAAGTGGTCGGCGCTCTCTGTTGTGTCATAGCGTACAGAGAACAGGCAGAACGAGGGAAAGAGAAGCAGCCGGAGGCGCTAGTGTTTCCTTCCTGTGTAACCGTAGCACCTAGCTTCCAGCAACGCGCCACGGTAATACGAAACCCTCTGTGGACGAGGATATGGATGTATCCTATGTGTAGCCGGGTAACCCGGGGTTCTCGTCTATCGAACTCTTCTACGCTAGCCGATATTTTGCCGAGAAACCGCGGAAGTTTTCTATTCATATTCTTTGATGTCTCGCCGAACCTTTTTGCTTTTATATATAGTAGATCATCTCGTAGCAAATTAGAATACAAATTAAGCTTTGAGAACGAGTTGTTTAATTTCAATTTTCACCCGGTATCGTTAGATCGTAAAGTAATTATATTATGTTCGAATTAAATATTCTGAGATCGAGTGATCCAAGAGATTGAGAAACCTAAATTCGTTGAAGAAGCGTATTATGTGAAAATATAGAATTCACATCTCCTCCATGTATAGAATATGAAATCTTGCTAACTGTAAAATATAGAAAGTCGAATTTTGTGAAATATAGAGCACAGAATTCTGATGATTTTTGAGTTGATTCCGCAATAGAAATAAAACTAACTGACTCGATCGATAGTTGTATAAATCCTGGCATAGTATAACTATTGAGCGAAACGAAAGCGCGTATCCATTTACATCTCCAAGTATTGTACGACTTATCGGTGTTACCAATTACCGGAACGACTCGTCGATCCAGTGATACCCTAATTTCCTTCAATTTCCGTAGATGATCGTCGCGAGCACGCTTCAACGCGATAATCGTCGCACGGTTTCGAGACACGACATTCTCTCGTTAAAACATGTACTCCGGGAAAACATGCATGCAAATAGCCGAAAGACGAGCAGGACTGTTTATTGCTTCCGCATCCGGGGAAAGCTCAGTCAGATTGGCGAGATAAAAGCGAATTAAGCGGTCGAACGTGAGTCCCGAAATAACGAAATTCAATTACCGTCCTGGCGTGATTCTCGCACTCGATGGAAGCGTAGGTAAAGCAATGTGCTTGGGCACACACCCACACACCCACACACATACACACACACCCGCGCGAACACACGCGTATATAAGAGCCACGCATGAGAGCGTTGCACGGCCACGTATAGCTTCCGGTCTCTGGTTCATTCTAATTGCCAGCCAGACACACAGGACCTCGGGAAAGAAATTAAGCGGTCTCGCTCTTCTTACTACGCTTCAGGCCTTCTTCATCTTTTAAGTTTAGAGTGACGCGGCTAGACCAAGGGATCCGAGATATTTGCTCAATCGGATGAAAATCATTCAGTGCACTAAGAATCGTAATAGCGGTGTATATAATTTGAAGCTTTCGAGAGTATTAATTAACCTAGAGGCGTTTGAATTTTCAATGATTTTTAACATAACGTTATTCAATATTAAATACGAGATATCGCTTTTTGAAATGTAGCAGTGGACTGACAGGTCAGTCTGACTACCACGATGATTCTGTTATTTGCTCTGATACATAGTATCCTTCAGTAATTCGGTATCCTAACAATATTCCTGTGGTTTCAAGCCTTGCAATTCCGTTTCTACGAAATGTCGTTTCGCAGTGCGATCCTCGGCTCTAACTTTTTAATCAAACTTCTCCGATGTACTACGTAAAATGGTAATTCCACGAAACAACTTCCTCGACATTCTACTCTTTCGCTCTCCTGATTAATATCATTACTCAAACTGAAACTTTTCCGCGACATTCTACGAAAGAAGAAAAAGACTGCGGTTCTACGGAAATATCTTGCCGAAAGGATCGCTTCCGCTACTTTTTTAATGAAATTTCTTCCGGTTCTCCGCGAAGCTTCCTAGTCCCACGGAGGCTCCACAGCTGCGCAACTCCAGAAAAACTCTCTTCTGATCCCCGTCGAAGCGGCTAATTACGAAGGGAATCGAGCTTGGCTTCCTTTGTTTCAAGCTCGCCCGAGAACGGAATTCCTACCGTTATCCCACAGATGTACCTGCCCGGCGCATCCGCGGCTGAAAAGAGACAAACCGAGACGAAGCAAGAAAGATGGAGCAACCACGCTCTGCCATTAATATAGTACGACGCGCGTTTTGTCCGCTTGGTTCTCGTATGTTTGGACATACCCTGGACCCCTTTATCGCCGAAACACACCGCGCACATTGTGCTCGGAATTTTGTGTGCGCCAGCCGTGTATATCGTCCGCGCCACGCACAATATAATGCCCCCAACGTACTGGTGAAACGAGCCCTTTATTGCTGTTCGCGTTGCTCGGATGCTGCTTCCTTTCTCAGGCCCACACCGTCCTCCGTCTCTCTCCCTCCCTTTCTCTATGTTACTAACCTCTCTTTTCTCTCCTTCTCTTTTCCTCTTCGCCACACGATGCGTTCGTTTGCCCGTTGCCCATAAGCCGAAGATACACAACGTGGTTGCTCGAGGACCGCACCTGCGCCACGAATTATCGTTGGAATTATTTCTGGTTCCGTTTCCAGCAGAAACTTGCTAGGGAAATACGGTTAAATCGAGCAAAAGTTGGCCCTTTCTTTATCACGACAAAAGGCATTCTCTTTTTACAGTCGATTCTTGTTTACGGATGATGTTGTTCGACGGTGTAGGATTTTCTCGAGATTCGATTGACTCTGGATCGGATGGACCGAAACCGTGAAGATTCGACATTCTACTGCGTGAGTTGTATTATGAAACTTAAGAAGAAGTAACACGTAGTCCCGTTGATAATAGAATCCATAGAATCGATTACAATGGAGTCAGAAATTTCCATTAAACTTTCCATTAGTCTCTTCATTATGACGATCTAACCAACCAGTTTCTCTAAAAGTTTCCTTAAGACATATCGTCTCAATATAATAGAATTTATATTCTTTCATGATCTTTAGAAGATTAAATCCTCAAAAACACTGATTTTGGTAACACGAGTCTCCGTTTCTCCTCTCGTTCATTGAACGAAAAGGCGCGAGTGAGGCAGTAGCCAGAAGAGAATGAGAATCAGCAGAGAGAGGTCTCGTTTGCGGTAACGCGGTTCGTTAAACGAAACGAGACGCGGCTGGATTTACGACGGTTTTGCGGTGTGGCAGTGTGTACAGAGCAGCTTGAACGGGAACTCGGGTATAGCGAGCAGAGAGGAGATGGCTTACGTCATCGTCGATTGTCAACCGCTCTCCATCGCTTTTCCCTTTTGCTCCTGTCGGGACAGGGGACACGCCGTGTGCACGCGGCCGCGTGTGCACTGTGCACGCCGTGCGCGTTCCTCGCGGCGCACCTGCCATTCCACAGCCGAACGATAATGAGCGAGCGGAGTAATTGGTCCGCTGTCGCGCGCATGTACCCGCCGTGATAACACAGGACTGGCCTGGCTTGTTCCCGGAACCCCGTAATTCGTCGAATCGACGATGAGATATCGAAAAATCAACCTGCACGCGTATCTCCTTGCCTCGTCAGTTGGTAACAAAGCTGTATTAAGATGTTTTATCGGCTGCTAATTAATCGCTAAGTGCGTTTTCTCTTATCTTTCGTACAGTTGTATGTACATCCCTTTTTTAAAGCTTTTTTTCTTGTTACTTTTGTACAGTTTTTTATCTCAATTAATTTGAGGTAAACGAGACTCGTTAGTGACACAAAATTATATCATATTAAATTCCCGTATTTACTTAGTTCTCCAATTTCCGTGCTAATTTGAACGGTTCGACGTTGATGTAGGGTTCTTACCGCGTTTCATTCATAAATCATAAATTTAGTCCGGATGACTTAGAAGTTCTGTGTGTGTGGTTCGACGGAGGGTATCGATCGAAGGGTGGAAATCGAAACCGACCGCAAAGCCTTGAGTTACATTTGAAAGCTACGATTTAAGTCGTAAAGTCTCGCCCAAACGAGTTTACATTCATAAGAGAATAACAACTTGATGTTTACTTGATACACTTATATATACCTTGATAAAATCCATGTTACTCTACAAATCGATCAAAGCGTTCGGTTACGAATGCTAATCTACGTAACCATAAGTCGTCGGTCTTCTCGATATCACAACGTAAAACCTGTAACTCGCGAGACCACAGTGAAACGACGATACGGATCGTCGAAGGCGGCGCAGTAACCAAAGCTCGTCTCAGCTTACAAGCCTACAATTTGACACGATTAATTGATCTACAAAAACAACAAATAAACATGTTCCGTATAAAGACGTATGCCGCGTATGATTTATTCTTGGCGATATGTGGCGACCAGTGGAACGATGTCGTTCGAAGAGGCTAAGCTATCCGCGACACAATGATCCAGGTTACGAGAGTTTTTTCCGCGATAGAGGAGCCACGGTGGTTGAGTAATGCATCTGGCTACCTGCCAGCTCGGGGCTATCCTTCGACGACCGCTCGTTTCTGAATGAACAATAGAAAATGTCTGGCTACTCCC
>NT_176638.1:371661-372975 GCF_000188095.3 Bombus impatiens
GGCGCTGCCGCCGCGTCGTTAATGAATACCTTGAATCGGCCTGGCCTCGAGTTCACCGGGCGTTTTACAGGTGCACACGCAGGCGTGCACGCAGCCGTTCCACACTGGAGGAACGACTGCCAAGCGTTTTCTCCCGGAATAACGCGTTCACGTCGAGAAGGAAGTCGCGCTAAGACTGGTCACGAGCGAATGATCGACCTCTTCACCGGCGTCTTAGATTAACATGTATTTTCATTCAGTTTTATCATCTCTTTTCACGCAAACTCAGACTTCTTTTTATTTACGCTGTATCTTTATATACGCTTTGATTTTCCTGAAAACTTTACGCGTCTTTTTCTCTCTTTCTTCGTAAGCTTAAATTTCCGCGATCTACAGAATCTATAACACGGGATATATTGGGTTGGTAACTAAGTGATCGCGGATTTTGTCATTAGATGGTATTGACAAATCCGCAATCACTTAGTTGCCAATCCAATATATCGTACAGATTGTGCGATCTTAAGATCGTCGCTTGATAATCGATCTTGGAAACCTCAATAAAAGGAAAAGAAGGGGTTTAGGCAAAAATATTGTTTAAGAGGAGGAATTCACGCGAGACACGCTGCATTTGTTTGCAGATTCTCTGCCTTATTCGAGCGATATGAGATTATCATACAACAAGTTCATTGATCTGTCTATCCCGATACAAATAAGACGGTTGAAATTGTCCAAGAAATTCTCAAGCGCACGTAGTTTCATAGAACATAGAACACTTTTGGAACATCGTTATTAAAGCCCTCATCTCACTACGATTTTCATTGCGTTCCGTTGATTCGCATCCGACATTAGTCGCGAACATAAACGATCCGCCTATACGCGAACATGAATAATTCCGTTTTAATGGTACAATGTTTAATGCATGAGCAAAATCCACACGCATAGACACAGGAAACAATAGGGAGTTTCTCGTTAACGAACAGCCAGGAAATCAGTTTCTTGATACGATTTTTCAACGTAAACAGACCGCTTAAGAACAGTTCTTTCCCCTTTTACATCCTCCTGTATCTATGTCTAGCCGTTAGAAAAAATACCGATTCATCCGAAAAGCAAGCGAATAAAACGTATATAGAGGCTGGATAGAGAAGAAGTGGTGGAAAAAGATGGAAGCTTCGTGCCGTGCGAATCGATGCCGAAGACGAAGGACGACGGAACGAAGTCGATCGCGCGTACACACGTCCATCTGCGGTGGTGGCGTGCGAACATCGGCGTTTTCAGAACTCGTAACAGCATCACCTGGGAAGATAGGCTCGGTAAACTGCTTCTCCCTCGACTCCC
>NT_176638.1:373504-376972 GCF_000188095.3 Bombus impatiens
ACAGCGAAACGTTACTTCCCTTCTGGGAACAGAGGGCCCTGGGTATCCTGTTTAAGTATTGCCGGGCACGCCATCGGCGAATCCTGCGTTTCGTCCTTTTATTTCTACTCTTCTTTTTATCTTCTTTCATTTTTTTTTTAACTTCTTTGCTCTTTTCTTCGTCGATTCCCTTCCCTGCTTCGATCTGCCTGTTCCGTCGATTATTTATTAATAATTTGAGATATATGTTTGCTTTACAAACATTGTACGAGTATGTTTAGTTAGGCGATACACTGCGTATTTTACTTAAGAGTAATATATATTTACTTTCCCACCGAGATCTTTAGTCGCGAGAAATCTCAGTTTTGGTAGTTTCCTTGTTTCGTACTTACCGTCTCGTCTCTTGTATTCGTCGAATATGCAGACGTTTATGAGAAATTGAAACGAGCAAAAATATTGAAAGTATGTGCTCGGGTGAAATAGGCTGTACAGTGCATGTGGGCTTTGTAATTCCGGTGAGACTCGATAGCGTAACGAAAGGTCCGTTTTCTGACGGTTGTCGCCGCGCGATATGGTCACGGTTTTCCGTAGCTTGAAACAGACGTCGCGAAATCGTTGGTCGGCTGATTCGAAGCGCGCGATCTCCTTACGATCGCGTCTCGTGTTTCATCCTTCACGAAACAATTGCTTTTTGTATCTCGAAAACACCTGGAACGCATCTCGAAACCTATCCTTCCCCCGATTATACCAAAACTCTCTTTTCGCCCAATTTCTACTCGCGAGTTTTCGCTGGCGATTACTGCCGCAAAGTAAAAAAGAAAAATGGAGGCTCTCGAAATTCAACCAAGTTTCAAAAATAGACCCCTGGCGATCGCGAGACTGCTCCGGTGAACCGTTCATTAGGTTCATCACGGAGGCCCTGAAGGGAACCGAAACCTAGAACGAAAAGAAAGGAAAGAAAAGGATAAAAAAGAACGGGAACACGGAGGCTGACCACTTAACTCTTCCTTACGCTACCGACCACAACGTAACCATACAGCACGGCCGATGTATACTACTCGACCCATTTGCCCGTGCCATGAGTCTCTCACACGAACATCATGAACTGGCCCAGTCAGGCTTGCTTGGACCCTGTGTGCATCGTGAGACGCAGCTTTTTCGGTAGGGCACCTGATCGAGGCTTGAACGACGGAGAAAGATGGACGAGCCCTCCTAATCTGTTGCCCCATTACGATAATACGTTTAGTAGGAAGCCTGAATCGTGTGTGCTCTTCTTCTTCCTCCTTCTACTTTTATTCTGTTGCGAAAACAGGTAGGCAATGGTAGAAGGAAGAAGAAGAAGGAGGCAGCCAGGAGAAGTAGAAGAGGTGGAGATACATAGGAAAGGAAGAGGGTAGTAGTTTGTGTGGTGGCGGTGTAGAAGAGAAGGAAGAAGAAAAGAAGAACGCCTCTTTCCCAGAGCCACAACGTGGTGGTATACGCTTACTCTCTTTGTGCCGGATGCGTGCCGCCGGCGGAGTAGCAATAGCGGACGAACGTCCGGTCTGCCCTCTCTCTTACTCTCTCTGTCTCTCTCGCCGGAGGCCGATGCACTTCGATCGCATCATTGGGCGCAGCACCACCACCTCGCTGCTCCTCTGTCTCTCTCTCTATCTATCTGTCTATCTCTCTCTCTTTCTGCCCTTCCGATGAACATGCTTAATTACTTTTCGCGTTTCGTGCCGCACTCTCTCCCTCTGCCGTGGACGATTGATCGATCGAGATGCGCCAAGACGATGATGATCACCGGCGATCGATCTTTTAGTACTCTTTCGAGGTTGGTTCGTGCTGATTTATGAAACTTGGAAGCGTCAAATTTCAGACTTATCGTATTGATCGCGTTGCTTTCAACGGGATAGATTTTTGAATACGCTTTCGATTTAGTGTCACGTCGATCAGCCTGATTTTCACGCGTGAAATTGTCGCGTTGAAGAATCGTCGTAGTAATTGATCGGAGGGGTTGGTCGATCGTATAGAGCGAGAGAGTATAGAATGATAGGTGGTATTGTTGGGGATGTTTCTGGGGGATACGGCGACACGTGGGACATCGCGGACGTGTCGAAATCAATGGGTGGTAAATTGGAATTGATTTCAGCCGGGCAAACGGAGCAGTTCATTGTATCGTATCAATCGGAGCGAATCTCTTGACAAATCCATTTGAATTACAGCGAGGTTAATTGATCTCCTAGGAAAGCAATATTGTCGTACTGTAAACAAAATTATTGCTTCGTATAAGAAAAGACTGGGGAAAAGAATCAAAATATTTTAAGACAGTTTCATAGTGTAGAAAGAAAAAGATGCAACGAAACCTTAATAGCGTTTAGCAGTAATTAATGCAGTGAAAGAATTTACATTTCCCAGTTCTCATGAATAACAAAGATAGAAGGAAATATCACAAAATCTTAACGCAGACAATTTTCTTAATTTCCAGAAAAAGTATTGATAACCAGGCTGACGACGCAAAAGTGGCTGGACGTCGGGCCGAATTGGACCGAG
This sequence comes from Bombus impatiens, assembly GCF_000188095.3. Lineage (NCBI taxonomy): Eukaryota > Metazoa > Arthropoda > Insecta > Hymenoptera > Apidae > Bombus > Bombus impatiens. The sequence goes on from NT_176638.1 coordinate 376,019, forward strand.
GACGAATACAGAAGCGCACACGCGAAGATGGTGTACGAATATAGGGTGACTTGCGTGGCGCACTACTATGGAAAGGGTTGTGAAAATCTGTGCAGGCCGAGGGACGACAATTTCGGTCATTACAGCTGCAGCCCGTCCGGAGAGCGCGTCTGCCTCTCTGGATGGAAGGGTGACTACTGCAATACACGTAAGTTTGCTCTCTTTTTATTTTCTCCTTGCAGCGCCTATTATCGTACACGTAACATGCGTGCACTCCCACGCTTCCCATCGCGACTGCACCGCGCGTGACATCCCTCCTTTTGTAGGAATTCCGTGTATGAAATTACAGAGACAATCCTCTCTGACGTTCTCTTTCTTCTTCTCTCCGTGACTCTCCTCGTCTCTCTGTTCATCCCTTGTCCCGTCCGGCTCTGTGTCTCGCGTCCTCACTGTCGCGTAATTTATACTGTTCGCTGGTAATCGGAGAGGCTGTCGAATTTAGGATTTTCTTCCGTGCTTGTTCTGATGACACGCGAAAAGGACGAGCAACGTGATTTGTGTAACAGGGTTAAATGACGTGGGAAATTATGCGAGCAGGGAATCAGAGGAAGAGTTTGTAGAATTCCAAGTGTCGTGTCAATGGCAACGAAAGTGGTCGTTACAACAGAGAAAGGTATAATTGTACCACGCTTTTAATAGTCACGTCAATCAAATTCCATATATCGATCAACGATTACGATAAAATGTCAAATTACGTCACAAATTTGCCAGCCGATAAAAACGAACGCATCGCTTCGTATTGCATGATATTTCCAAATATTTCGCTTCTAAAGCCTTTAAACAACGATGTATGGAAGAAGGTAGAAAGAGCCAAGTATAATTTTCAGAAAACTCGCGTAGAATCCATCCGGAGAGGCTAGTCAGCTCGCCTCTCAACGCTTATATAACATTCACTCCAGGACGTTAGTCCGCGCC
>NT_176638.1:377023-378050 GCF_000188095.3 Bombus impatiens
GCGCCGGCCGGTATATAGCGTTCTCTCTATTCTCGTTCGTAGCACGAAACTCGACAAACTCGACGAGAGTCCACGAAGGAGAGGCCCGGTGCAGTGTCGGTGCAGTGTCGGGTCCGAGCGTGCAGCAGCTTCCCACGCTCGGCTCGCGCGCGCGTCGCACACATACCAGAAAGAGAGAGCCTTCTCTTTCTGCTCTGGCCCCGCTCTGTACCCAGTGCACCTCTCTATACCTCTCTCTCTCTCTCTCTCTCTCTCTCTCTCTCTCTCTCTCCTTTTCTCCCCTCCCTCCTCCACTCCCTTGTTATATCCGTATCTGCTGTCTATCCGTCTCTTCGTGTGTGTATATACGTGTCTCCTCCTCTCCTTTCTTTCTCTTTTTTCCTCTCTCTCTCTCTCTCTTCAGATGTATACGTGTGTGTATATATATGAGTATATTCTCTCTTCTGATCGTGTTCGAGTTCGTCTTCTGTATCCAGCATCCTCCTTGTCGCTCGTTCTCGCTTACCTGAGCTCTCCTCTCTCGAGCTTCTCAGGATTAATCTGTACGTGTACGTATATACGTGTAGCTCTCAGTGTCTACATTCCACGTGCACCTCGTGCACGTTCAGGATAATCGTTGATGTGTGGAAGGAAACTCCTCCATCGTGTGTGGCTCTTTCAGTCTCTCACCGTGTTGGAGGCTCGTCTCACCCGCATAGACGTGTGGGTGTGCACGCGGATGAGACTGGAACGGGACGACTGGATCGCCACGTAGCTGTCGCTGCGCTTGCCTCTCGATGCTTCTAGTTTACGACGAGCAGGTTACGTGGTGCAGCTGGCGCGAGGACCTTCCAAACCTTCTCTTCCGTTTTGTCTTCGATCGTTTCGATCGTTCTTGCGCTTTCTCTCCTTTGTTTCACGGCATTGCTTTTTAACTTTTTTTTTCTTGTCTCGTTTCTTTGGTTTGTTGGTCGATGGTTGCAGGAGTGTCGGAAGGATGGATTTGAATGGACTCGGTTTCGCAAGATCCGCGCGCGCGAGAGCTCGC
>NT_176638.1:378140-390356 GCF_000188095.3 Bombus impatiens
CGCGCGGGAGGCCTTTTTCTCTCCCTCGACGATGGCATCCGAGATCTCGATCTTATTTTGCTTCCTTTGCCAGCGTGCCAAGTCATCGCATTCCCGTCCGCGGCCAACATTCGAGTCAACTCGCTGTCAGAGCAATGGTATTCGCGAATTTCGCCACAATCGCTAGTCTAAACGATCCTATAAACGATCTCGTGATCCATCCAGTCATTAAGACGTTGTTACATACTTGAAATCGTTCTAATCGAACAGTAGATTATTTCGATTGTAAGATCGAACATCGACAAACCTGCCACGATTTTATGAGAATTTTTCTCCTGCCAACGTTTATGTCAAATAGCAACCTGGACTTTGCGATGAACTGAAACTGACCAATACTCTCTAAACTTTTAAATCCATGAAAGATTTGGAAATTTGTTCACAGACAGCTGGGTACACATCTAATTGTACCTATTTTTCCCAAGTGCAAATCCAACCGTACGTAAACGCATATAAACCAAATAAAGCCATACAAAATTACAAATCTTGCGAGTTTCGAATCTTCGAAACACCTGTAAACTTCCGTCGATCTTCCCTTAATCATCCTCCCTGCGTTTCAATAATCCTCTTGTAACGATCGACGAGAGGAAGAGTCAAAGTCGTCGACAGGGTCTCCGGGTGTGTTCTCGTGGCCGTCGTCGATCGGTCGTTGCACTCGTCGTCGAGCACCGGCGCTCGACAAAGTTTCTCCGCGCATTGATTACTAATAGACTACTTACTCTTCATTTCGTGACATTCCCGGCCATTCGTGGAATCGTCTGTTCGTGCGTTGAGTTTCGCGAAGGAAAGTCAGTCTCTGTCGAGTGCCGTCCCTGTCTCTGATAGACGGCGAAAAACGCCGACGACCACACGGTTGCCTCTCGTTGCGATCGCAGGCCGATCTTTTCTCACGTGTGCGGCCAAGCTCACGCCCACGCCACCGTTTCCAGGATTTTCGCCGCCTTCCTGTTCCTCCTGCACCGCCACCGCCCCCTCGACGCGATGAGAATGGGCCATTGTTGCGATTTAATGCGAGTTCTGGCCCCGTGGACGCGTGCGAGGTCTGGCGACGAGGAAACAGATCGACTACGATTAATCGCCACGTAATGTATGTGACACTCTTTGCTCGATCGTCTTGTCATTGTTCCAAGTGTTTTTTGCGTGAGATTCACAGTTATCGGCGCGTAACACTTCCTTCGTTTATTTTCGCTAATATATGCGACGAATCAGTAAGAAGATAAATAATAGATGTGTTGAAAAATATATTGAAATTGAACTTGCCTGGCAAACAAGTTTCGTGAGAACGGTACAAAAAGCAATGGAAGCCATCGAGGTTCGGTTTCTAGAAATGGCAAGAGTACACGCGTGTATCGTGTCCTAGCGGCTGTGTACTCAGCGCGTTTGCTCAGCTGACCCGGTGTGCCGCTTTCTGTAAAAAAATGTCTACCACCCGTGGGCAGAAAAATGTGACGACCCCCCCTTGGGCAATTATCTTTTCGATTTTATCTGTCCGTTAATCCTGCTGCATTCTTCCACTTACTTTCGATCCAATCACTCTATCGCTCTTCGAAATCCATCGAACGTAATTGACGTCGAAAAGTTAGGAGCGAAGCTTCCATTTGAATTCCAATCAACCTGGTAAATTCATAAAAAAGAAAAAAAAGAAAGAGAAAAGGAAGAAGAAGAAGCAAAATACATCGGCTTGCAATTCAATTTATCCATTAACCTTCCTCAATTCCAGTTTCCGTAAGGTAAAACGTAAAGTAAAATTCAAACAAGGGCTGACCCATCGGAGCAGCAGAAAAACACACTGACATAAACGGTTAATCGTTGGAGACACGCAAAAGGAGAAGAAAGGCCGGCGCACAAAAACCAGTCCCTCGAGCATGCTATAACACTGTATATAGCCGATCGTCCTGTAAAACGGGTTAACGAGGCTAGGGGTAGCGGAAGGATAGGGTGGCTTGCAGCCAGGCGCATTTTCGGGGGTGCCTGAACGTATTACAGGGGTTGTTGCAGAGGCAGCTGCAACACGAGCGGCCGAACTACGCCGAAAGAGGCCGAGTGGGCCCCTGACAGCTGCACAGAGGTCGGTGCTTTAACCAACAGCTGCACCGGCCTCACGTTCACAGTCCGCTTCCATTTCAACCCCTCCCCTGGCCATTGGTCCCCGTCACTCTTCTTCTTCTTCTTCTTCTTCTTCTTGTCTCTCTTTCTTATTGAACAGATCTGATGGAGCTACCTGTGCCAGTATTTCCTGGATTTTCCTTCGATGCTTTCTTCGGCTCTGCGTATAACTTTCTATAGAGCAATAGTCCTGTTTAGCGCGTCAGGTAGACAGAGGTAGATAGGGGGGAGAATGTTTGATTGAAACTCATTGTCGCTGTTCCACGAAAGGTCAGGCACGAAACGACGCCGCGCCGGTTAGCAGTCGGAGACCGGAGAAAAATCGATACGTACGTTGGACACGAGTCGTAAAATTCATTTAGGGGAGCGAAAGTACGGCTACAGGCTTGTGGACGTTTAAATAGAATGATATCGGTTTCGACGCGTTTCATGGTGTCTTTACGTGGAAAGAAAGGAGGAACGCGGTTGTTGTCAAAGTTCTTCGTCAGAAGGGTCTGTTGCGTGGCGCAGGTTGCGGTCTCCTCGCGGCTCTTCCATCAGCTGAGGGCCACGAATCTATTGTCAATGTCTGGCCGAATGGTACCTGCGAATCTAGGGCGCTTTCAGCCATGTTTATGCTGTTTCCTGTGCTCTATTTCTTCGGCATATTACCATGTAGACTATCGGCCACAAATTTTCAAGCTTTCATCCTTCCAATTCAATATTACCTTTATCGTTACAACAGTGCATTTTATATAAAGACAAATAAAATATATATTATGTAAGTATAGTGGAAAGATGAAATTTTTTCTTAACTGACACTTGATTCGAATTTAATTAACACGAAAGCAACTCTACCAATTCTCTTCGATCAGCTGAGGATGATACATACTTCGCGAAAGATTACCACACACCAATGCCACAACATAGTCTATCCGAGTTTAAACTCGGCATCAGACGTTGCCGTAATCCCAGGGTTTAATTCAGGAACAGTCGGTTTTCACCAAAGCCAATCCTCCTCTCTTTCTCTCTCTCTCTCTCTCTCTCTCGCTCTCCCTCCCTCTTTCCAGTCCCGCTTTTGAATTCTTCTTTTTCCAAGGGCCGGTAGAATCTGTGCGATTTGCCCGTTCCTTTCGTCGTCCCGCGGGATCCAGCAACCAAACTCGAGACTCGTTCCTCACGGTTCTCCACTCTATAAATACCATACGCTCCTTAGCGCGTCGAGACTGGCGAGCTCCATCGAGAGCCGCCTTCGTGGGCCGTTGCGCTCGGTGCCAAGGTCACGCGGCCCATCGGCCCTCTCCTGTCCTCTCAGTGGCCCCCACACGCTCTGCCACAGGGTTCACCTTCTCTCCTTTATCCAGACGAACCACCTTCAACCCCTTCATTCAGGAAGACACTAGCCGACCGAGTTCTTCGCAGATCTTTTGTCCAGCTTGTTTTCACCTCGCGATCTCTTAACTTCTATATTCTTTCTGTGAGCTTAGAGAAAGACGTGCCTTTATGAAAGATTGTTCATCTGTGAAACGTTCTTTCGGTGGGGTTAGGTTGGCCTTGTTTCTTTTTCTTTCTTTTTTTCTTTTTCTTTATTTTCATTCGGTCGATGGACTTATTCTCTTTCCAGTTGACCGATTTTTCTAAGGCACGCCAAATAATTAAAGAATTAACTTTTGTCATATAGTTTCGAAGGAAGCATCAAACTTGAAAATACTTTTGAGATCTATCCGTTTTACTGGACTGGGAAAAAAGAAAGACGTACCCTGTAGAGAGGGTTTCTCATTCATGAAACATCCTTTCGATGAAAGAACTTTGCTCTTACGTTCTATTCGATTTTTACAAACGAAAATATAGTCTCCGTTCGTCTGACTTCTACCGATCGAATACTTTAATCTGATCGTGGGTTTTTAATCATTCGAATGAAAAATCGTAATTAATGGAAGAATTAGTGAAAAATTCTCTTGTATATATGTAAATTCTAGTTATATCTTCTTCTGTTTATATTCCATTTTATTCCAAGTAATTAGGGAATCGACTGTGTATAATTTCGAAGTGTGCCGTTGAATTCTGGTATTCGAAAATATCGTTAACCACGAATACTTATTGTACTGCAAATAAAAAAATCCACTGTGTACAATTTCGAAGTGTAGCGTGTAATTTTTGTATTCGACAAATATCGTCGACCTCGAACTCCCACTTAACGAGTTTCAGATAGATTCCGCAACGCGTTTTTGGAGAACGTGTGCCGGCGTATAACGTGCACGAAGGATCATTGCGAAATGTAAAGATCAGAGAAGTTAGAACTGAAAGATTGCTGAAAAATTTCACGGACGGAAGACACGTGTGCGAGAAATAAAACCGATTGAAGACGCGATAGATGCGCAGAGGAGATGGTGTGGTGGTATGGCAGACGCGATCCGCGATCTATATGCTCGAGGAACGTACGTAACCGAACCGGTGGCTGGCAGCCAACTGAAAGACTTTGGATATATTTGCGGACTGGATAAACTGCGCGACACGTGACACAATTTCGTTACCCTTGCTGGCGTGTGCTGCTATGTGAACGATCTTTCTCCTCGTACCCGTCCTGTCCTGCTCTAATTTATTATCAGAATTTGGTCATCAGTGTGGGGAAACCACATTGAACAATATATAGAAACGTCGTTAATTAAAGTATCAACACGTTGTGTACATTACATTTTTCAAGTTTCGCTTCAAGTGCTCTTGGCAAAATGTTTTTATTAAAATAATGTTTTCGTGCATAGGTTTTTGCTTAGAACTTCTGTTTCTCCTGTTTGGAAAATATGACGAGAATAGAAGTAGGATTATTTTGTTTGCATAGCTCGCATGAAACGTTACAAGCGTGATTTTCTAAATTTATTACAAATTGTCAATTGTTAAAGAAGACAAACTGTCTTTCAGTTACAATACAGTTACAGATACATTAAAAAAAAAAAAGAAATGCCTAAACGAACAGCAGAAGGTTTTAAACGAGGTTTTAAACGTAATTATCGAGCTTCTGAACGATTTTCTGACATCGTTGTAATTCAGTTTACTTCGTCTTCATTTTGGTTTTATGTTCGAGTCAAGGAAAGTGGAAGATTCATGAAATAATTTTGAAAGGAGGCGGAATTGGTCAATTAGCAGGGCGTTAGAGGTGATTTCACGATCGCAAGATAAGAATCGTCACACGTGACACAATTTTATCATCCTTGTGGGACGCGACCGTGTGAGCGCGAGCGCACGCGCGCGAGCGAGCACCCGACAACGTATCGTTCACTACTACGTGCAGCTATGCAAGGAATCGTGCGGTCAGACTCCTTTCCTATTCAGGATTCCCAGAAAACGGGAACGATTCGTGGTATATATGACATAAATTTTAATTAGACGATTCCCTCCATCGTATATTCGAGGTGTGAGCGATACCGACCTCGTGTTTATAAATTGGTCCTTTTTGGTCGAGGAAGCAAGTACGAGACATTACGACACCTGTGTGCATCCACTAGAAATTTACAACAGAACTACCATCGTTTCGCGGGAAATTTGTGCAAAATTCTTTCTATAAAAGTAACTAGCTATTGCAGGCTTCGAGCTGCCTAAGCTTCGACCTTCAACCTCTAACCTCCGCTCTCCATCCAAACGTCTAATCTCAAAATCAACCGATCAAAGGATCGTTCTTTCCAAATCCTTTCAAACGTTCAAACTGTTTTACCAATTTACCATGGAAAACTGCTTTGCATAATTTACTCTCTGGATAAAGCAACCTCTCTGACCTGCATTGTCCTGTCCCAAAAGCAGCGGATCGATTTTCCATTCGAGTTTCTGAACAATTTAACAATTCGATTAACGGCGACACACAGTGGGTCCTTGTACAGAGAAGGAGAGAGAGAGAGGAGAGTAGCACGTTGAATTATCGAGTTCTCCTGGTACCCGACTACCTATAGCAGAGGAATGCATCGGGATGCATCGTATGGTACCGCTCGTGCAGTCGTGAGGGACGCGATCGACCTCTTGCGGAGAGTTGCCTTAACCTTTTGGATTTTTTCTTACTCGTTTCAGCCCGCTGCCTGCCCGGATGCGACGAGCAGCACGGACACTGCAGTCGACCCGACGAGTGCATGTGAGTATACGCATACAATCTACCATTTTTCTTTCTCTGTCTTTTCCCTTCATGATAATGTGTACATGTAGCCAACTTAGTCTTCTTCTTCTTCTTCTTCTTCTTCTTCTTCTTCTTCATCGTCGTCGTCGGTCTTCTTCTTCTTCTTCTTCTTCTTCGTGCGCCTTTTCTTTTTCTTTTTCCTTACTGATATTACATTCCTGACTCGATACCTGTACGCGTTGTATCATACTCGTGCCGCATTAATAACGACGCGACGCGACGCCTCGATAAACGAGCTTCCCGCGAAAGTCGATCGTTAATGAGTCTAACGCGATCGATGATCCAGCCGTGTTAATTGCCTCACCGTGAGAATATTTTCAGTTCCGTTTTCGAATCCTTTCTCTAATGAATCATCGAAATTCTGCCTACAATCGTTTATTTATAGTCGAATCTTCTCCCCGAATTTCAATTTATTAATTATTTATCATTTACAATTTCTAGATCATCTACTTATTCGGAAGTCGTTACGACACCGTGTACGATTATCTATTGCTATAATCCTTTCGTTTCCTGAATTTCCATTTGCCAATTATATTTCGTTATATCTATCGATTATTTATTAAAGATTAGGGTCCTGCTTAGCAAACAGTAATAGTTATTAACGATCAGCTGCATTTATTGAATTATGAAAACCTTCGCAATCTAATATCGTTTCAAGATTATTGAAAATATCGAATAACGTATACCGAAGTGGATTGCATATCGAATCATCTAAGCAACTATACTATACAGCGATAGTATTTACCTACAAAATATCGGAATTCTCGATTCGTTGTAAATAATTTGAGAAAACTGTTCGCCTTATCCAATCAAGTATTTCCATTAGCATAGCTACCAGTTTCTGCGATTGGGTCGCGCCATTCGATTTTCCCTTGACTCGGGGATTAGAATATCATCGGCGGAACTCGTTTCCGGGTGTTGCGATTCCCCTCGTTCCTGTTTCACCAGTAATTTCACAGTCAGAGGCGCGTCGTGCACGATGATCGTCGGGGGTCGAAGAGAACGAACAGAAATTCGAAGCAGCCGGCTTGTTTCCGCCGTAACGAGAGAACCGATCTTGCATCCAGCACGAATTTTCTCCTCTCGCGTCCTTTTATTTGATTCTCGTCTTCTTTTGTCGCGTTTACGCCACCCTTTACTTTCGTCTATTTCGAAAGTCGCGCGATTGTGTCGTTGAACCTTCTAATTCGACTCGACGAGTGGAAAAAAGAACACGCTGACTAAGGGCAGAGATCGATTCGGGAATTTCTGTATTTGCCGAGAATCCTGCTCTATAAATATGCCGCTGCCTCGAAGAACTCTTTATTGTTCTCGTTGGCGCGCGAATTTTTTCTCGGCTGCAAGAGAAGAATACCTTCTTCTCACCCTCGAGTTTTAAGCCTTAGACGATTCTAGAGACGCGTAGAATGTGAAATTCGATCGCTGTTTTCCCTATCTTCCATTTTGATTCGTTTGGAGAAAGTTTTATGCCCGTTAAAAATTTTAATATCAATGTCAATGGGATAACTCGATTTAACTTCCGTATGTTATTTATCCAATTTTTCTTATCGTTGTGGATCATCGTAGATTATTATTAGAAGTTATCACGAAGCATCGTTGGCTCGCGATCATAGGAACACGACGATTTAGCTGTCGAAAATCACGATACTCGAATTTAGAAGGAACGCAGTTAGAGCAGATGAAGATTCCGCGATAATTCCGATCTGTCTTCGCATGGGACTCGAATCTCGGTGCGACGTTAACCCAAGGTTTAGAGTTAACTCGATCATCTAATTACTGTACGAGACTGGGGTTAATTGTCCCGTTAGCCGCAGTCGTCGGTCCCCGTCGAGTTCCCTGAGAGCACCATCCATGTCTCTCCTCCGCCATTCTCGTCCACTTTCTTTCCCAAGGGGTAATTCTCATAAAGTCGTGGAAAAATAATATTTTCGAAAATAGACGGGGCACTCGTCCAGGTTGTTCGCTGAGACGCGGCTTTTAAAGGTCCCAGACGATCCGGAATTTATGGGCGTACCGTAGACGCGTAAATAAACAACATACCGAGTCGTCTGTAATAAATTGTACGTTGAATATCGTGCAAAATACTTTGAGACATTGAGGGCTTTGCTGTAACGTCGCTCTGAGACGCGGAGCATCGGTTTTCATGTCCAAGGAAAACCTGTTGCGAAACGAGCATAGAGGTTCTCGACGATTGTAAATTTTTGAATTGCAGTGTAGTTTTATTGGATATGGATACTTTAAAGATGATTCAACTGCATTAATTTTCTCCTAATTATAAGAGACGAGAGTCGATTCTCATAGAGCAACATATCGTAAATGGACTCGAGGATAAGAATATAGAAGCAACGTTACAAGCAGGCTACAGATATTTGTATAAATTTAGATTTCGTGCGAATGCGAAGTGAATATTAGAAGAATGAAATCTAAATGAACATTATTAGTTTCATCTTCTAAATACTAGAATTAATATCCTGATTCTATAATATATGGTATATTTATTTCTGAAAATTTAGATGACTCGTAAACGCATAAAAGCATCCGCAGACTGATCATAAAGTACGCAAGATATTTGTGGCGCCAACGTAGTGATGGATGGTGCAAAAATAGCAACGATCAAACGTTGACAAACGTTTCGAGGAAAGGTTTCGAATAAATAGCAACGTATTACGTGGACAAAGGGTAATCTGTTTTCTGGTTGCGTAACCGTATGCGTGGAAATAGTCGATACGATCGCTAAAAACAGTTGCCATCTTAAGCCTCGTGGGATGTTGGCCCCATTCGTGATACGTGAAAGAATCGCGGCCCTACGGTGTCCCATTGAAATTTCGGAGTCCATGGCCGGAGCCGCACGTGTTATTGTAACTGAATACCGATGAGGATGCATATCGTGCATCATTTTACGATCTTCCCATCCTTATTTCTTTTAAACGTATCTACCTAATCTTATACCTACATAATATTCGCAATTTCTCCAATTCTTTTTCCACCGAATACCGAGATACTTCTAAATATCGGTACTCGAATATACCACTATTTTAAATTACCCTTATCGATATTCTTGAACATTGGTATTTTCGAATACCGGTATTCCCGCACGCTAATATGCCTAAGTACCGGTATTCGTGCGATTCCCAAACTCCACACTTCTCCTCTTTCACTTCACCGTTCCGGCAATTACTCGATTACCTAAACTCCTTGAGTGTCAGTACCCGAAGGTATTCTACCGACTTTCTAACTTTATTCATTTCGTGCATTGTTCTAATTTCGAATACGATAGCACTAGGATCAAGAATATGATCATTTCTCCGTATAGGTACCGCTGAAAGCAGGCTGCGTTTCTTCGCGGTCATTAGAAATCCGTTTCGCGCCCTAGGAAGAAGATTCGTTCGCTAGAGAGGACAGCTCGAAGAATCTCATTGGCTAAGCTCACGCGCGAATATATAAACTTCCATGAATTTGTATATACATATGTATTATGTATTTGTGTGTATGTGTGTGTGTGTGTGTGTGTGTGTGGATATATATACGTATATATGTACATATACATATATGTACATATGGTGGCACAGTTCGACTCATTCTGTTCTACCTTCTATACTCTGTTCGCGGACCTGCTGCTCGTCTTTCCTTCTTTCTCTCTCGATTACGTTGCTCAGTGTATACATGGGATTTAATGGTATAGTCATGCGACGTCGACTGCTTTGGGGCTATCTCTCTTGTCTCTGTTTCTCTCTACTTCTCGATGTGTGTATATATATATGTGTGTGTGTGTGTATTATATATATATTCATATATATATATAATATGCATGTATACATGTAAAAAATATATATATTATATATATATATAAATGTAGAAAGAGAGAGAGAGAGGCGGATGGGTATTAGTGGGCAGAGCAAGGCGCGCGCACACACAGAGGAGCGTAACCTTTCCTTGACCCGCATACTGAACGGCTGTGCCGAGACTCGAACCGTGGGAACACAACTCGACGACTCGTCTCCCCACTCTCCTTCGAATTCTACCTCCTCTCCTGTCTCTCTTGGCTAAGGTTCTTCCTCCCTTCTCTCGACGGTTCTCTCCTTTTCCTTCTCCTTCCTCAAGCTCTTCGTCTCTCTCTCTCTCTCTCTCTCTCCCCCTCTTTCTCTCTTTCTCTCTCTATCTCTCCCTTTCCTCCTGCTCATTCTATTTCTCCTCTTCTCTTTTCATCTTTCTTTCTTCCTTCCTTTCTTTCTTTCTTTCTTTCTTCCACTGTTTCTTTCCTCAATGTGAATTTGCGTTAGTATATGTTTGTATTAGTGTACATATAAATGCGCAAGGAAGGTGTATTTATACGTAATATCGTGTATATATATGTACGCACGTCTCTCTTCATTTCTTCCTGTCTCTTTTTAATGCTTGCTCTTGTTCTATCTTTTCACCAAACGTCTTTGTCCTTTCTACCTCGGTATAACCCCCTTGGACGTAATGGCCGACCACCATATCCTCCTCGTTTCCCTCCCTCCTGTGTCGCGGATCCAGCTCCTCTCTATACTACCTTCCTCCTCGTCGCCTTCTTCTTCTTCATCTCCGCGGCCTTTACCCACCTTCGCGTATCCTCTGTCACGGCGAACTGCCTTTCTTTTTCTGTTCAACCGTTCCGCCCGTTTCTTTTCCTCCCTTTGTCCCTTTTCTTCATCGCGTTTTCTCCTTGCTCTCTTTCCTGGAACTTCTTACCCAAAAACCAACGATCGTGTAAATCTTTGGTCACGATATCTATCGCCAGCTTTTTCTTTTAGTTCGACTCGTGGAACGAAATTCGGAAAGCTACCGCAATGATGATATACATCGTGGGAAGTTCGATTAATTTTATCGGACGTGAGAAATAGACGATGATTTCGTAGCATCTTATTTTTATCACATTCCCTAAAATTACGTCTCCGCGAGGATCGATTAGTATTTAACGATCCAAGTAATTAGAGTCTCCTACTCGTTACACCTCCACTGCTTGCATAAAGTAACTCGTGCGTTCGTACAGAATCACCCGGTATAAAGCTCGGTTACCTGGAAACGGGGATTCCTCCTCGTCCCATCTTCTACCTCTTTATTGCGCGTCCTCTATCGCGTTTCATCATTTTTCATACGAGTTTAACGAGGTCTTTGACATTCGTCTTCCACCAAGAATCTCAGAGGATTCTAATCGTCGCCTGTCGGGGGAAATTGTACCAACGGTAGCCCGAAGAAGATATGAAAGATAAAGATGTTCGTGTTTCATTAAAAATTCTTCTTGTAACATTTGCAAAAAATGATGTTCTAATTAATTTCATTCTCACGTTGCTTCATTCTTTCAAAAGTTTCTCCGTTTACATTCATAGTTGAGTTAGAAGGAAAGCTTCCGTTAGCCGTCGCGCGTAGCCGCGGTTACTTTCTCCCCGTGCTCGTCGAACATCGAAGAAAAGCGGCAAACCGATCAACAGAGCTAACGAGCAACATCCTCTCTTGTCTCGGTTACAGATGCCACAACGGTTGGAAGGGAGCGTACTGCGACCAATGCGTGAGATATCCAGGCTGCCTTCACGGTAGCTGCCAGAAACCCTGGGAGTGCCTCTGCGACGAAGGCTGGGGCGGTCTGTTCTGCAACCAGGACCTCAACTACTGCACGAATCACAAGCCCTGCTTGAACGGCGGCACCTGCTTTAACACCTTTAACGGCCAGGGTTTGTACACCTGCTCGTGCGCGCCAGGCTTCAACGGCACTAACTGCGAGAAGCCTCTTTTGGACTGTGACTCGAACCCCTGTCTCAACGGTGGATCATGCTCCATGGACCCGCCCTACGGCAATTCTAGCTTGATCAGAAGCTCCGTAGACTCGTCCTCCTCGTCCTCGTCGTCGTCTTCGTCGTCGTCCACCAGGCAACATTATCGTTGCACCTGTCCACCCGGTTGGCGCGGCCGACACT
>NT_176638.1:391685-481614 GCF_000188095.3 Bombus impatiens
GACACTGCGAGATCAGCTCGAGATCCTGTCGAGATTCTCCCTGCCATCACGGAGCCACCTGCGAGGACGATTCTCTTCACGGATACGTGTGCCGCTGTCCGCCCGGTTACGCTGGCAACGACTGCGAATCCCAGCTCGACCAGTGTTCCCCGAATCCATGTTCGAACGGTGGCACCTGTACAGACCTGGGTAACAGCTTCCGGTGCTCTTGTCCGGCCGGTTTCACCGGCGAACGCTGCGAAACCAACATCGACGACTGCCAAGGCGATCCCTGTCTGAACGGAGGAACCTGCGTGGATCTAGTCAATCAGTTCCGTTGCCAGTGCGTGCCTGGATACGTTGGTCGATTATGTCAAGATAAGGTGGATTATTGTCTGACGAAACCGTGCGCGAATGGTGGCCGATGCATATCGGGAACGAACGATTATCGGTGCGCGTGTAAACCTGGCTTCACTGGCAAAGACTGTAGCGTCGACGTGGACGAGTGTCGAAGCGCGCCCTGTAGAAACGGTGGCACGTGTTTGAACCGAGTGAACGGGTTCCTCTGCCAATGCCCGGAGGGTTGGCACGGAGACACTTGTTCGGAAGAAGTAGGCAGTGGAACGGCCAATTTGCCGGCTCCTTCGAACACCGCAGCTGCTGTTCCTGCTGTACCACCATCCGGAGCTAGTTACTGGTCGGGAAATCTGTCCAGGCATATCGCGTCCGCGTCCGCGGAGCCACGAGACGCTGGCTTGACCACGGAACACGTAGTGGTGATAGCAACCCTATCAACGGCAGTTCCAGCATTCGTTCTAGTAGCTGCGGTCGCGGTGATGTGTATGAAGAGGCGACAGAAGCGAGAACAGGCAAAAGCTGACGAAGAGGCCAGGCTACAGAACGAACGAAACGCTGTTCACAGTAGCATGAGCAAAAGAAGCGGTGGTGTAATGGGTGGAGTCGGTGGTGGAGCCGGAGTTGGTTCTACCGGGAGCACCGGGGTTGGTATCGGTAACGTTGGACTGCTAGGAGGCGGTGGCAGCGGGATGATCAGCGGCGGAGGCGGTGGCAGTGTGTGTACCCTGGGTACCGGGGATGCTCACATGATCAAGAACACATGGACGGCGAACAAGAGCGTGAACAACGTCGCGTCTGCCAGACAAGACGACCTCGACTCGTCGTTTCAAACGGACGTCACGCTGGACAGCTCTTGCTCGGGTTACAAGCCAGAACCGGTGCTGCAAGACGGTCGAACGCGGACAACGAAGCAACTGAACACGGAGGCGGCCGCTCACAGGGCGTCTCACCTCTTCCAAAAGGAGAAGGACTGTCTGGGTCTTGGTCTCGGTATAGGCGTCGGTGTCGGCGTGATCGAGACTGCCAAGAGGTCGTCGGTGTTCGCCGGTAACGCGACGACGGACAGCTGTTGCGCGGCGGAGGCGGCATTGCTCAAGAGGCCGACGACCATCACGGAAGGGGGCAGTGGTCCACCGGGTAGTGGCGGCGGCGGGTAGTGGCGGCGGTGGCGGTGCCGAGACCGGTTGTGGAGTGTACGTTATAGACGATCACTATAGACACGACACGTCGCTAGCGGCGACACTCGCGACGGAAGTGTAGTTATTCTTCTTCTTAAACGAGTGTTTAACTGTTATTCTAGTAGTATAGAGAAACAGAGCCACGGTCGAACGAGATGACGAGATGGACTCTTGTATAATTCGTAAACGAACTTTTTCCCTTCTTCCGTAATGACCGGTAATAAGCTGTGCATGCCCCCGCGTGCGACTCACACGCGACAAATCAAGAACTCTTGTAAGAACTCTTGTTTTCTCTCTGTGTTTTTCACGTTCGTTTGGCGTTGCACTCTGTTGTACGCGCGCAACCACCGACCGACGCGACAGAGGAACCACGCGTGCGATATCCCTTTGTGCATGTACACGTACGCACGAGAACCACCACGAATGTTACACAGTCATCAGCGTGTGGTGCACCGTGCTTGGCTCTCCGTTATGGGCCAGCGGGTGAACGAGCGCGCGTTTCTTCGCGATTCCTTTGTTTCTCTCCCTCCTGTTGCGCAGGACGTCGCGCGTGAGAACGTTCCACCGGACTTTGCCACGACGACGACGATGATGATGATAATGATGATAATGATGGCGATGATGATGACTATGACGACAACGATGACGATGGCGATGACGATGACGGCGACGGTGGCTCGCGGTAGCCGTAGCGATAGCCACTATGCTATTGTTGCTGTTACTGCTGTTGCCGTTATTGTTCTCGATGGCAGAAAAGAAAGAAGTTGACTCGCGCGCAGACGTTCCGCCAGATGATCACGCGGGACGATCCTCGTCGACGTTGATGATGACGAGGAGACTGTCCTTTAACAAAAAGAAACGGAAGATGACGAAGAAGAAGACGATGAAGACAAAGAGGAGGAGACTTCAGCGAGAAGAGTTCGACAACAGGGGGACGAAATGAAATATACATATATATATGAAAATATATATATATACAATGAAATGCTGTGGAGGCGGACGATGGCGAATATCGTCGTCCGACTCGTCCTTAGGTATTAATATTATATATATATCATGTTTGAAGCGAAAACTTTGTACAGAACTAATTTATTATTATTGTTATTTACTATTATTACTATTTGCTATTATTATTATTATTATTATTAATATTATTATTCTAATTATTATTATTAATATTATTCTATCGTATCACATTATCATTGTTCCGATAGTTCTCCATTACTTCTTCTATTTTTCTCCCTCTCTCTCTCTCACTCTACACACACACACACACTCTCTCTCTCTCTCTCTCACTCTCTCACGCACACAATCTCTCTTTTCTCTGTTCTTTTTCGAATCGCGTGACTGAAGACTTTTCCCTCTCTCTTTCCTTCGTGGCTAACGAGAGACGCGTTCGCGAGGATACTTACTTTTGCGTGTACACAATTGCGCGTGTATTGTGTATGTATGCGATTCTACGTGTGTGTTTCGTATATGTGTGCGCGACCGATAGCGACATAGCGTGCATGCGTCGAGAGTATGTCTGTTTTGGTACGTGTGTGCGCGCGTGTGTGCGTGCTTCTTTCGTATATGTAGTATGTATATATATGTAAATATACATGTATATGTATGTGTGTCCATCTGTTCGCTTGCGAGCAAGCTGTGAGAGAGTACGAAGCAGAGTAACGACCAGAGAGAGGAGAGCGTTTGTATGTACCGTGCGTATATAGTTACGAGCGAGAAAGTTTACGACGAATCAGAATTCAAACGATGTTGCCCCTTCGTGAGATTTTTTTATTTTTTTTTCTCCGATTTCTTTCCTCTCTTTTTTTTAGACTTTCGGATAACGCTTTTTTTTTGGTCGACGAGCGATCGATATCGGTTCCTCTATTCCTTTTGTCATTTGCTAATTTCATAAGAAAAGATCGTATTTCTTCTGGGACGGTGCCACGTGGATCTTGAAACGAGGCTTTCGAGGGTACAGCTTCGGGATCGCAGAGTCCTTGGTAATTGCGTAAAATAGCAATGTACAGTAAACGTTGGAACAAACTCATCGTCCGGCAATCTGGGATATCCTGTTTCTCGCGGCAAGCCTGGCTTGCCGGATGATCGAGCGCTGAAATTTATGAATTAGCCGTTTCCATATCGAACCATCCGTTTGTACCATCGCATCGGTAAGAGAAACGTCAAAGAGACGAGAAATCGAAAGAATTCGAATTTCGTCTCTTTGGGGCAGAAACGCGCGTTACCCGATCCGGAAGTCGTGAAAATTCCATGAACGGAGCCCTCCACTTGCCTCGTCCGAACGACGAGCACCGTCCCCGATCGTGGAATGTGACTAAAATCAAAATTCACGCACGAAACCAGCCATATGATCGAATAGCGAACTTTCGAACCGTGTTTTTTGTATTAAAAAGAGGAAACTTTACAACAAAAAAAGAATAAAGAAGGGAAGAGGAAAGCTTATGGAGAAAATTCGCTATCGGAGAATGTTTGAAAAGTTCGTTTTTATAAATTGAATAAAGTAATTGAAATGATTAGAATCGTTAAATTGAACTTTAGACGATGTTTCAAGGAATCTGGTAACTTTCTAGGGACATTCGACCATCGGCTTTCCTTCGTCCAACTTTTAAAACCTTTTCGTATCTGCGTGCGCCTTCGATGATGTGGCACATCACACAACGGTAAAATATTACTCGCGATATGTATAAATACAGATAAATAAAATGGATAAATAAATGAATATATAAATATATAGATAGAAGAAGAAATATATAGAAAGTATATATATATAAAAGTATATATATGTAAATGAAAAACCGGCGTCGTCGTCAACGGAGTGCGGACGACGAGACGGGTTATGTTTTCGAGATCGAAGTCAGCGAGCAATCGATAGCGGTTCAAAGAAATTCGATAAATCGACTCATTTCAGATAGGATTCGAATTATTTTTCGGTTGAAGTTTATAAAATCTATAATCGTTCGATTAAAATCTTTTTCATACCTTCATCGAATAGACAAAAAATTAGCTTTTTTATAATTACTTTGAAAAATTTCTCGCCCACTTCGACCGCGGAAACGCGAACAAATGACGATTATGTGTTGTTATCGCACGGTTGATGATAATTATTTATTTATATGGATGATGAAGCTGCTGAACAAACGATGATGAATATGATGATGAAGGATGCTGCTGATATAATGATAATAACGATGATTGACACGCTACGACGCTACTTGTCCGATACGATCAATTAACGCCGGTGGTGATAATAATGCTGATAGTGATGATCACGATAATAATGTAGAAACGTACGATGACGATGTAACGAACAAAGATTCGATAATGTTCCTGTTAATAAATAATAATGATAATTAAATAAACGAAACAACTTACCACAACACTAAGTCAGGTCACGTATTTCTTTTTCTTTTTTTTTTTTTTTTGGGTCTCGCTCGTGAGCAAGGAGTATAGAATTTAAAAAAGATATATATATATATACATATACGTATATAAGAAAATTTACAGAAAAAAAGATAATGGAGAACAAAATAGTGGACGGAGCGCATATTAAAAATTGTATAAAAAGAAGGAAAGAATAGAGAACGCGGAAGATGAGAAAAAAAAGAACAAATAAATAAAGAAAAACAAAGTGTGCGCGCCGGCACACAGCGTCGACGACGTGGATTCGGATCGATTAAGCGGCGATTAATCGATCGTTCGTTCACCGGTCGACCGGCGACGACGCTGGCCGGCATTCGTCGACCCATAATTAAACGAGAAGCACGTACGTATAAACGATTATATTATATGGAATACAATGTGTAATAAAGCTGTTGTCATTTTTTGTACTTATACTTCTTTCGACTGGATTTTTGATTTTTCGACGATTTTTTTCCGCGGCTTCGCGTCGAATTACCGCCTTGCTTCCTCCTTGTCTCCTTATCCACGCTTTTCTGTCCTCTCGTTAAAATCCTATCAAAGCGGCCCGATTTTATCCTTTCTTCGTATCGTAGATACCTCAGTTTTCGGGCATTGCGAGTTCTTAGTTTTTCCTCTCTCCACTTGTTCGCTTAAGATCAAAGTAAAACGAAGTATTTTTGTTTTTCTTGTTCCTCGTTCGATTGGATGTATTCGTATGTTTAGGAGAAGAGAAGCAACGCGTATACATTTAGGGTATACGATGTAAAGAGATTCCTAACTTGTCCGTAATTCTCTGTCAACTGTATAAAAAGAAGTTACGTTATCTATACACAGAGATGTATATACACGGAGATTTATTTGCGGAGATCTATTATGTATATTTGTAGGAGAAAATTGTACAATTGATCACGGTCACGATTTTGCGATTATTATTACTATTTTTATTCTTATTATTAATTATTAATTACTGTGTTACGATTATCGCCAACGTGTACATAGGGAAAACGAATTGTCAATACGATGATGCCACGTGAGTGACAGCGAACGATTAATAATGATTCATTAAAACGAATAAATCTGTGTCCTGCATTTCACCCTCTTACATTTCACGATTTATTATCTATACTTTTTAAAATAAAATGCCACATTACCCGAAAGCTTGAACATGATATTCCTAAATAATGCACAATACGATACAACGCAATAATAGTAACATAATATCATGAAATAGCAAACAGTACACTTGAGTATTCAAAGGCTAACAAATGAAACGCGCAGTTGAATAAATCGTGAGACATTGATGCGAATGTCTGCAAGAAATTAGACATTAATATACTATATGAACATATACGTACGGAAAAATAACAAGAAGAACTGAACCACGTTCCAAGAGTTACGCAATGCACGTTGAATCCTTAAAGGACGATCGCGAGCTCGCTATTTCCGCGGAGGGCCCCGCTTAAGAAGGCAAGACACGGATACATCGCGACAAAGTAGCCGCGAACGTGGCCCCGCTTGTGGGAAGATCGCGAAGAAACAGCGAGCAGAAAGGGAGAGCGAGAAGGAGAGAAAACGAGAAAGAAAGGTCCGGCTCGATGGAGGAAGTCGCATCTTCTCGGAATGACATCAGATTACTCTGATAAGGGGACAACGATTTTATGTAACCCCGATCGAGCATCGTCTCTATACATATATACGGTTTCCATTAGAATTCAGGGAATCACGACGATCGTTCTGCTGCTGGAATAAATGGATTCGACAGCAACCGTCAACCTTGTGGCCGTTTCTATGGGAAAGTGATAAGCGTATGGACGCATGATTTGAATTCTAGAAATCGGCCGAGGATTAGCGTATTTCAACGCGTTAGAATCGTTCCTTTTTTCCCCTATTTTCTTATTATTTATTTTTATGTCTACCGCGCCTACTTTTCAATGCGTTATCATTGCGGTTAGTTTCTTATTTGTCGTCGTCGTACAAGCATCGACTTGCATGGAAGGATACCTTGGTGAAATTAGTGTCACGAGTACTTTATACAGTTTTGATGGTTCTAGTCTTTAGAACCCGCGGGATGAAAGCTGACTTTATGCGCGAATATTACGACTTTTGGCCGCTGGATAATTCCAAATGGCGGATAAAGGTCGGTTGGCAAAGCGATTCGTGGCGAAATTTTCAAACGATTTTAACGAACCTAAGAATTATAATAAATTCCTCCGCTTGTTTTCTCTTCGTTCAAATGTCTACAATAATAATACAGATTCACACACAGTGCATAAATAATCGAATCCGATGTTATCACCGAATACTAATTGCTGTTTTGTTGTTGATCCGTTCCGGCATCGATGCATGGGAATACAAATACCTGCATATTCATAAAACGATGATCAATATTTATGATCACGTTATTAGATTTTACCTTCTCGCTATTATTATCTCTTATAATAAATATTGATTTCAACGAGGCAGCAGAGGGAGGGGCAGATGACGAGCACCTAGCCGCGATTCGAAAAGGAAAAAATATATCGAGCGAATATGTTCGAAAGTCTCTAACATCTGAGAAAATCTCGGTGAACTCGAATTTCTAGTACTCGAATCTATCGGATATTCGAACGCCCTCGCCATTAATTTTATAGAAGACGTCGACGAGAACAGGGACCGTGATTCCACGGAACACGGTCTCAGAAGATATTATACACGGTATACGATATAAGCAGAAGCCCGGGAACCTCGTGAAAGTCGTCGAAGTAACATCGTGGCCAAGCTACCCACGACTCATCGTGTCGTTATATACGCGCCGGTTATTACCTGCAGCTTTGCCGCTGCAAACCCATTACGACTGCCGTGGCATTCTTCGTGTCTATGCCTGCCTCCTCTCCCCACTCGCAACACCGTCAGCCCATCTTATTCTTTTCCACCTTTCCCCTATAGTTAATTAACATTTTTGCCCGTGCATTTTTCGCCGCTACTTCTTTTTATCGAAGCGTTTTCCGGTCATGCTTTCGCGCAATTGATGTTATTAGGAATCGAGAAATATTTGCGTATGCGTATGCGTATGCGTATGCGCATACACTCTACACACCGACATTATTGGTTATTATAGGAAAATTAATATACGAAGATCGCATGGGAAAAATACGGCAAGCCGATTTCTCTTCATTTTCTCAGTTCCATGTCACTCGCTGTCTAAAAAGAAATATTCTTACATAATTTTCTCCTTATCGTTTCAGAAGTAATACGTCATGCCCGCTCGTACATGTCACTCGACCGTGTACGAACAAATGTTGTATGGGAAACTGTCGAATACTTTCCTCAGCCGCCGTGTATACGCGAAGGTCAAAAACTACGAAGCGAAGAACGAAGTTTCAGTCATTTGCGATCGCTGGTGTACTTCGTCGATGCTTCGTGGGATCTCGTTCGAAGGTTACGTCCAGGTGATCGATCGTTGGATCGAGGTTCGCCGATTTCTTGTTTAGAATCGAGGTTGTAAAAAGAACGGGCTATCGATTCAGTTGCCTGTCATCGTCTTAACTTATACGATTCGATCGGCGCAACGTTGACAGGAAATATCGTTCGAGATTTGTAACCGATCACCGATCGACTCTCGATTTGGAACGCGATAGACAAGCTCGAGCTACGAAACAGCGCGCGGAACAAGTTCGAAGAAGTTTTCACCATTCTATACGCGATGGAATATCTGGTTGAATCTAGGAAAGCCAACGGGGCGAAAGCGTTGAATGGTCGGAAGGGAATCGGCGGCCCGACGAAATCTGTCGCAATCGATCAGAGATAGGATTGAACGTAGCCGGCCGCGATTCCATTGCGCTCCAACGATCCCGAAATTTCCTCGTCGACGCGACGGTTCGACGTCGAGTTTCACCCCAGGAAATTTGGCGCCTCCGCTCGTCTTCTTGACGATGATCGGAACCGACGAACTGAGAAATCGTTCTCATCCGTCCAATCTTCTCGATCGAAAAGAACTTTGCTCTTCGCAGACATTCTATTCGGTAAAGATAGAACTGAATTACGAATTGTACTAATTCTAACGACTGATCTGAAGCTAATTAATTGACATCGAAATATGTGTACGAGCGGTTGGCAAATTCACATTAACCCACTCTATAAACTGGAAAATACAGAAACGTGATAATGTCACAAACATTGTTTTCTAAATTTACCTTAGGATTTGCTATCGTTTAGGTCATCTTCTAGCGATAAACGAACTTATGCTGGTAAGTCGTTTGTTTTCTTGCCAATTGAATGTTAATCGGCTCGTGAAGTTGTAGATGCTCTAATTGCAGTAAATAGTCTAAAAGCAGAAAGTCTATCTCTAATTAGATCTTCCACGATGCTCGCTATGAATTTTCCTAATAATCTGATAAAAGAATTTTAATTGATACGAAGTATAATAAGGTGATAAATAAAAGGAGATAATGCAACAAATAAACTCTATTATACTGGGTGAGGCGGAAATCGTAGTACAACCGGGCACAGGGTGATTCTATAGGAAAAAATAAGAAAAACGTTTGGTAGAACGTTTGTTCGTGCGAGGCTTCGTTCTCGAGAAAATCAAGTTTGAAAATTTGTCAAGTATACCTTAACTTGGCCAAGTACCGAATAAGTATGAGTTATTATACATGCGAAGATAGGTAAAAAATGATAAATTATATTTTCCCGTTTAAGGCTTCGTTTCTAAGAAAATAAAATTTGTCCATGTCTAATTGCGAAATGGCCTGACAAACACGCATTACACATTTTCGAGTTTATTTTTCTCGAAAACGGAGCATCTTGCGAACAAATGTTATTCTATATTTATGATTTGTTTTCACATGTAGTTGAAATTTCTGTCGATCATTTACTCTCGTTCGATCCGGAGTTAACGAAATTCGAGTATCAACCAAGTTCAATCTCGATTTTCTCGAAAACGAAACCTTGCACGATAAACCGTTAATCCAAATCTTTCTCCTATTTCTTCACGTAAAATCACACCTTGTCCTACGTTGTACTACGATTTCTGCCTTCCTCCATACTCGTATAACATTAGCCAAAATTCTTTAAAATACCGCTTTCAAAACATTTTTACACCATTGTATTACGCACAACCTAGAAATATTTGAGTATTAACCAGTCGCGATTCCATAATGTTTGTACAAGTTAATCGATGGAAAGTAGCTCCATTAGCATCAAACTAATGTACAGCAGCTTCGTTCGTCAAATATTTGCAACAAAAAAAGCAGTTCAAAAGCTGAATCCAACAATTTTCCTGCAGATGTACCTACGATTTATACGAGGAGACGCGTGGAATTGCATGCAGCTAAAGGATATACATTTGCAGGCATACGTCCACGTATACACGCGCGTATTCCTCGACGTCGTCTTTCCAGAGACTTTCACTTGCCCTCCGGTTCGGTGTATCGGCGTGCAGAGTTTACAGCCACGTGAGACGGCGTTAAGGATCTTCTTCCTCTTCCCCCACTATTCTTTTTCAGAGCTTGATCCGCTTCTTCCCCGAGGTAGGTATCATCGTGAATCGAGCTCATATACCAATCGCGACATGGTTCGTCGCTTTTTCACCTATACTCCATAAAGATTTTCTCCGTGCTGAATAGACTCGTTCTTTTTTCGGTAACGCGTTTGCTAATTGACGACGCAGTATATACCTAGTGGCGCTTAAGGGGAACATCAACTGGAAACCAGCATTTTACTGTTCTTCGATTATCATTTACGTAGACGTTCTTGTACTCGTATAATGACGCGAACTAATTTATACTTCGCTCCAAGTTAGAAATTCTGTTTCTAAAGAGAAGAGATTGAACACGATATGATATAAGTTGAAATTTAACGTGACATTTTTCTCATTTATACTGCACTAACTTTCGTTCGATCTCGGTCCTGTCTTAACAGCTAAGAGAACCGTTAATTTCCAATAAAACGCTTTAATATAAAATTGAAGGAAAAACCCTCGAACCGAAGTTCGAATTTTACAAGTACAGAGACAACCCGAACGAACTCCGAATGACCGAAAGAAGCAGCAAGGTTAAATGTTGGTTCAGCGTCATACTACCGTTAAAGTTAGATTATAAGTAATAACGATGGAAAGAAGACGTTGAATCTTTATACGTATCGGGCTAAATCGGACGAAGCGCGCGTAGATCTCGCTGAACGCGCCAAAAACATCAGCGACCGCTTCCGGCCGGTTCCAGGTTCCCTTTCCAGGTGCACCGCGACGTTGCACCTCGGTGCACCAGGTCAAACAAGAGCATTCGGTGAGGAAAAGGGACAGCTCTCGCGAGGGGGATGCGCGGAGAGGCGGTTCCGGCAAAAAAATTAATTGGGCGGATGTAATCCGATCGATTCCCACGATTCGACTATGCGCCGCCTTTATACGCGACGTACGTACGAATCGATCCGGTCCATTATCGTCGATAACCGGTGCACCGACCACTATATATATGCTTCTGTCGGTTCTTTTCAGAAACGGCTGATTACTCCTTTTCGATGGTCGACGGACATCCGCGCCTCACGGGATTTTGTTTCGTACACGCTGGAATTAGGGAGCGGTTACGGGTTACAGACGCTATCATCTTTTTTCCTCTCATTTTTTTTTTCTTGATGATGATTATAATAACGACGTGCAACTTGGTATTCTCTCTCTCAATCTCTCTCTTTCAATCTCTTTCTCTTGTTTTCTGTAAAACTCGAAGTCTTCTTCGCTTTAATTAACAGAGAAGCGTGCAGTGGCTCAGGAAAATATTCGAACAGTTTTCGCGAATATACTGCGTACGTCGTGCAAAAAGTTAACAAATTTGAAAGCTTTATTAACAGTGCAGTGATTAAAACGATAAGTTTTTTAAGCTATTAGCTCGATTTTCGTGGTTCGTTTCGGAGCAGTTTTTCACAGAAGAGCGGAAATTCGCTCGAGTTGTCCAATAGAAGCTTAATGCTCCGTTGATATCACAGTTCGCTTATACACGTAAATCGTCTATCGCTTTCCCATTTCTAAGGCGTCGATGCGGCCATCGATTCGACCCTAATAACCGGAATAATTTCAGCCATCTCGCGAAAGCGATCGTTTAACGTCCCCATTTACCAGCTGAATCTTTTTTTTTCGTTCGTTCAAGCTCTTTTTACCAATCAAGTACCAGCTGGGCTAATGCGAACCGTTTACATCGTGTCAGGAAAGTAAACATAATTACGTACGCGTTGTTCCTTAATTGATACAATTCGTTGGAGTATCACGCACGGTAGATACGTAATTAGAGAGGCGCTTGTCCCGCGAATTTCTTTGTCGCGCAATAAAGACTGATCCGTCGGCACGTCTCGCCAGGAATACTCACGTGGCGCCAATACGAGCTTCGCGAGCTTAATTATAGTCACTCGATTAGAATGCACCGGCAGGAGAACCGTGGTCGTTCGAGGTACAAGTGCAACGGTGCACCTTTCCTTTTGTGTTCGTGCCTCTCGCCTCGGTTCCCTCCGTGCGATTCCTCGCTGTTTTTGCGAACTGCGCCACCAAGACTACGTTCACGCGACAAAAATCGTATTTGGATGAATACGAAGGGAAATAGAGCGTCTTTATATAGAAGATCGACTTCTAAAATAATTCGTTCCATTTAACAATTTTTCATATCGATAAATCTTCGCACGTATACACATCTGTTATACTGAACTCGTCGATTAAAATATCCCATTTGCAATTTCGGAACATAGGAGGAAACCAAAGCTTCGTCCTCTTTTTCTATCGTATTTTTCTGCGTCGAATTAAAAATATCCAGTCGTTACGTCGCAATAGTTTGTGTAATATAACTCTATGTACGGAACACAGCATACGGGAAGCACCAAATATTTTCCAATATTTGGAAAAATCAGCTCGCTCAGCGCTAAGGAAATTCGAAAAAGTTTTCTACGAGTATCCAAATACGTTCGCGAGTCACTGTACGCATCTATCGACTTTTCAGGAAAGTTGCCCAGCGGCGCGGCGTGGCGGGCCCAGTTCCGGCAACATAACGATCCTTCGATAGTTCGGACGATCCTATTCTCCGCTCACTCCGCTCTATTCCGCTCGATTCTTTCTGACATTTGGAGCTCCCCCGGTTTATACACACCTTTGCACGCAGGTATGCAGAGCTATACCTCCTCCTACACCTTCTCCGCGAGCTGCATGCCCTCCCCTTTCGTGTCGTACGTTTAAGTGATCGAACCTTAACGGTCTACCGGCGCCGCGGCCGGTTTTACCTAGATTCTAAGCGTACGTACAAGTACGCTTGGAACAGCGCCGAGAGAGAACGCTGGTCAAAGAACCGATAGAGAGGAGAAGAGGATACTACCGGCAAGGGTCAACTCTCCGCCACCTCCGACGCGCGTTCTTTTCGTCGGCAGGATGTGCGCGCACGCGGTTGATATCCTTTGACCTTACCGGTACTTAAACGCGAGGATTTCGATTGGATTTTGTCGCGCGTTTTCGTGCCGCTTCGCGCCTCTTCATGGCTTTCCTTTATCGTTCGTTTCCTTCTTCGATTTCTTTGTTTCCTCTTCGTTTTTACATACATACGCCAGCGTAAGTATTTATTCACTTCGAATGAAACCTTTCAATGTAATTCTTCTTCTCACGTCATGCAAAGTATTATTAAATTAATCAGTAGAAATAAAGATAGTTGACAATTCGCGTTTCTTGAAGAACGTTTTGAAGCTGCGATGCGGTGCGTTTCTATTCCCCGCGTCTCCAGTTTTTTTAATCAGTTTGCATTTCTTTCGTACCGAATTTGTTGTATTTTTAGTAATTGTATTTTAAGTAAAATAGAAATTGATTCGGTTCAATGACTCCATCGACAAATGCATTTTACCTATCCTGGAGAAATTAGAAATATTATAAATATTATTCTTATTATATTAATATAATATTATGTAATTGAAAATATTTGAAATCAGTAGAAATAAAGGTAGTTGAGAATTTGCATTTCTTGAAGAACGTTTTGAAGCTACGATGTGGTGCGTTTCTATTCCCTGCGTTTCTAGTTCTTTTAATCAGTTTACATTTCTTTCGTACCAAATTTGTTGCATTTTTAGCAATTGTATTTTAAATAGAATAGAAATTGATTGAGTTCAATGACTCCATCGACAAATGCATTTTTCCTACCCTGGAGAAATTAGAAATGTTATAAATATTATTCTTATTATATTTAATACAATGTTATGTAATTGAAAATATTGGATTTTATTATTAATATTATTAATTATTATCAAAATGATTAAAAATTATATTATTAGAAGTATTAGAAATTATAAATATTATTCTCGTTATATTTAATATAATGTTGCGTAATTGAAAATATTGGGTTTTATTATTTATTATTATCAGAATGATTAGAAATTATAAATATTATTGTTATTATATTTAATATAATGTTGCGTAATTGAAAATATTGGATTTTATTATTAATATTATTAATTATTATCAGAATGATTAGATATTATTAGATTAATATTAGATTAGATTAATATTATATTAGATTAGATTAATTTTAGATATATTGGAAATTATAAATATTATTCTTATTATATTTAATACAATGTTATGTAATTGAAAATATTGAATTTTATTATTAATATTATTAATTATTATCAGAATGATTAGAAATTATATTATTAGAAATATTGGAAATTATAAATATTATTCTTATTATATTTAATACAATGTTATGTAATTGAAAATATTGGATTTTATTATTAATATTATTAATTATTATCAGAATGATTAGAAATTATATTATTACAAATATTAGAAATTATAAATATTATTCCTATTATATTAATATAATGTTACGTAATTGAAAATATTAGAAATATCTTTCTAACAATATTAATATAATATCGGAAAATTAAAAACATTATCGAATCAAAGATAGGTTGATTCTACTTGACGAAGTTAATTGATGAAAATTGCAAATCTCACGGGCGAGCGTAATGTATGTGCCGACGTTAACAATGTATTGATGTATAATTTACATTGTCTTTAGCATCCAGTTCTTATGTGCCACGGACACTATCATGGAGATTACTGTAGGAGGTCAAGTATAGCGGATGGTCGAGGATTTTTCGCGGAGGGGATGCGTGTACGCGGGGCATGCAGGTGATATCCTTTGACCTTACCGGTACTGAACAGACTCTAATGCGGGCTCGAGTTTGGCTGACTGTGGATACATTTTAACGCGCTATGCCTGCACGTTTAAAACCGTTGCTTTTAGTTCTAAACACGAAATCGACGAGGCACGCTCATTCGATCCGTTTAAACTTTCTAATAGGAATTTTGTATTTTCTACAAAAGTTGACTAATTCGTAATTTCGAATTACACAGCAAATCAATAATTGGTCACAACGTTAGCTTCAAAATATTGCCATCGGCGTGTTTCGAACGTAACTCTCATAACACAGCGACTCGTGAAACCAATGATCCTTAAACCAGTAGCATTGCTATCGTAGGAAATCAGTTACAAACAGAATAAGAACAACGTTTCGACAAATCGAACCTCGACCAGGAAACAAGTGTTCTTATCGTAAACACACACATTGCTTGCCAGCTGAGGGCAACCTCCTACTTTCTCATTACGTGCGTACATCGATAAACAATCATTTTAAACAGAACACCGTCTACGATCTTATCGCACACTTCCGACTTAACTTTTTTAATTCAATTTACTGTGAAAACGAAAGAAGATAACGCGTAAGAAAGTGCAAATGAACGTATTCATCGCAAGATCGAAAGTCGTCTCGATCTTGGGAAAACAGTTTTCCATTCAGTCCGATGTTTTCAATGCGAAGAACTACGAAAATTTCATTGTTCCGCGAATTTGTTAGGGAAAGAAAGACGAACCAGAGGGCAGGTAAGGAAAGAATCTTGCACGTAGACGATGAAACGATGCAAAGGGATACGATGCAGCAAGGTACGGCACGGTACGGCACGGTACGTTCACCAATGACCGAGTGGCACGGATCTTCTTCCATCCTTTCCTCTCTTCTCTCATCTCCGCGTCGTGCAAACACTTTGTACCCACAAGCGTACCGCTTTCTGTACATGTGTCTGTATATATGTGTAGAAGAGTGTACGACCATGTGTACTTAGAACCACCGCGAACCTATTCCCCTTCGAATGCAAGGCTTGAATATTTCCAGCGGCACTCTTTGCCGGTATTAATAGTCCTTACTTTGAACGTGATATCAGACTTCTTACCGATGAATGATTTTCACAAGCTAGCCAGCAGTCATCGACGTTTTTAATTTCATGCCGTTACCGCTCGATCGATGCAACTCGACATTCATTTAGCTTCGACTCATTTTCACCACGCAGTGGATTATTAATCCTTAGAAAAATTAAATAATCCCAGGCAATAGTTCCTACTTCGACAAATAGAATACAACGATTCAACGTGCTTGCACGATTCATTTTATCAATTACTTTTAAAAATCGATCTTACAGACTGTTACTGTATATATAGATGCGATAGTAACGATCGTAGAGAATAAAATCGTCGTAGATCCTTTCGCGAATACGATTTTCCAATTAAAATACATTCAGCCAAAAGTATGGAAATTTGTAGAAATGTTTGACCAACGATTACGTTCGCAACGATTTATTCGTCTCATGCAGAGAGAAAGAAAGATGAGAATATGAGTGGCGATGGAACGAAGAGTTGGAAAATTTTTAATTAGTCAGGTGTATGTTTCGCGAGCGTCGGTCGAAGATTAAAATCCTCGAATCGGAAATCAACGAGAGGAAAATCAGTGAAAATTAAAGAGACGACGCGAAGAAGGAAAGTATCGGCATAACGATAGAGTCTTGATAAGAAAAAAGGAAGGTAATAAATAGCTGGGATGGGAAGGATGCAAACAAGTTGAATCGACGTTGGCTTCGCGGGGAGTCAGCCGCGGAAATCAAACGGAATTCCACTTGCATTGCGTTACGCTGCATTCTCCGCGATCGGAGGCTCCTTGTACTTTCTAATTACGCGTTGGTTTCTCATTCGTCGTGAAGGTGCCTCGTAACGGACGGGACGCGGCACGATAACACGGGCCGATGATTTTTTCGTAACAACCCGACCGATTATTTCGGAACGTGAATTTCTCCTGGTGAATTTTTTTCCATCGATCCAGACCACAACTGTGTAGCCTAGCAAACACAGTCACGCTCGCTTCCTACTGGGAACAGTGAATCACTGGATTAATCGTATCAGCCGATGATATATTAATTTGTCGCTCGGTAGCTCGTGAATCAAGCATTTATTACGTTTAATGCGTAGTAATTGCAGACACAGATTAGATGGTTTAGAAAAATCCAAGTTCGCGTATCGCATGTTTCGTACAAAATTTACAAACAACTCGATATGTGTCTAGCCATTGCTCCTTAACCCTACCGCGGTCCTCGAATTCTTCAAATATTCCAATCTCGTTCTTGTATCAATACGGAAAAAGAGACTCGTAATATTTTAGGAAAATTTTAACAGAAAATTACAAGAGAAATTCCTATCTATCGATGATGATTCTTTCGTATTTCCTTCTCAAATTGTAAGTACAAGTACGAATTAAATTAACTTGAATTTGCTATAGTCTATCGCTATATGTCTCTACTATTGGTATTTTATTATTATTATTATTAATAATAATAAAGTTCGAAATTTATGCACGATGTAGCGAATAGAAATGAATAGTTAATAATAAGAGAAATTGATACTTTGAAATTAAAAGTTGCTAGTTCAACTCAGTGTATTAAAAATCAAATCCAGCAGACTAATCTTCGCGTTCCATCATTTAAGATCCAGCAATGCCATTCACGCGCCTTCCTAAAGCGAATCGTCAGTAGCGGACTATTACAGACTATGGGAAGTGGCTTCACCTTTTCCTCCGGCAATAACGTCTAACGAAAAATCTGCAACAGCCATTGTGGCATAACGCTTGCAAACCGCTTTTACAAGTGAAATTGCGGAGGACAAGAGGTGGCGGCTGGTTGTGTTCGAGGCATAGAGAATCGCCAGCGATGAAGGCAGGAATTACGACGCGCGGCGGCGCGTTGCACACGTTCGCCCACCTTGAAAACAGAGAAGAAAGAGAGAACACCGACGCATCACGTGCATTCATCGGCTCCTACGAATTAATCCTATTATAGCGGAAAGCCTCACCTTCGTCGGCCACATCATCATCGGCGTCGCCGTCATCTGACATCGTCATCGTATTCCATCGTCGATCCCACACCGCGTGCGAAGGCGAGCCTTTTACGTAATGGACCGGAGGTTCCGTTTGTTTATGTAATCAGATCCCCCAGAAACTCGCGGAGAACGGTTCGACAATTTTGCAATGAATTCACCATTCATTTCCCGTGCTTTCCGCACCTCGAGATTTAAGAGAATATCGTAATAGGCGCATAGATATGGATGGATCATCCGTTTCCGAAGAGAAATCTACGCCGTTCAGATTACAATAGATATCTTTAAAATTCCAAATTTTTGCAACTTTTTAACGATACCGTGGTGAGATGGCGCATTTTATCGACCACATCTGCAACTATACATAGAAACATGGATATTTGTTTCGACGCTTAGCTAAAGCATGTACTGAGTTTATACTACGAGTAGACTGTGCGTATTTGTACATTTATGGGAAGCTTGAAAATTATTTGCTTAAAAATATAGAAAATGTTCAAGCTACACCGCCTTCGTTCACGATAACTTTTTCTTCTTGCTTCTTCTTCTTCGTATGTCAACTAATTTGTAATTTTCTGCTTGACCACTGTGTAGTAATGGAAGGAAAAGATTAAGATGATAAAAATATCGAATACGTGTCTCTTTGTATCTGCGATTACTCGCCGGCACGGTATTCCATTTCTGGTCTACGGTACTCGTGTCCTCGTAAATATCAATTGCAGCATTGGCAAATCGCTCTTACCATAAGGAGAACGCATCCAGTCGATGGTCGAGCGGGTTACAATCACCGTGCACCAAGTAAAAAAATGATACGAGCGCCACGTGTAACTGCGCGATTACGGCTCATGGGATTTCCTCGGGAGATTCGATCTTCTCTCGCCTTCGATCAATTCCAGGGACAATCGATAGTTTTCTTAATCGCGTTGCACCGCCATCGAATATCTATTTTACGCTGCTTGTTCAGCCGCGGTCGCCGATGCGTAAACACACGTCCTTCGACGTTAATAACTACGATAATGATATCACGGTTGCGAAAATGCCGCAGAGAATTGCGTGGCATCGTTTTCTGCAATTTTGCACGCATCGAAAATCCAACGCTCTTATCCGAGTCCCATGGATTTTTCTGCCTGCGAAGAACGCGCTAATTAATGAATTGCCGATGGTGCTGCACTTTTAAAAGAATGCGATGGGAATGCACGGGGTGATCGAGGATCGTAAATGAGGTCAGAAGATTGTATTATTTATATATCGATCCTTTCTGTTTCTTTTCGGTTTGCAAACCAGCGCTTAATTAATCTCGTTTCATTTAATCTTTACGATATTCACGATAATTTCTGATCTTCAACTCATTCCCAATATACACTGTCGTCCACAAGTCACCGGAAACTTGCTTATTTCTGGCAAAATGATCGCTGGAATGTATAATATAAGATGCTTTTCGATTGGCCTTATCGTTTCGATTAGATGTCGAACGTTGAAATTACAAATTACGTCAAAAGTATCGTAAATTGTAACAATCACTTTGCCCAAAGTAGGAAAGCGTCCGGTGAATTATAGACGAGGCTGTAACGATTATCATCGATAATAATGAAACACCCTGTGTATGTAGATATTCATTTTCCACTCTTGCCTCTGCCTTGCCAATGATCGTGTTCAAAAAAAACAGCCTTAGGTTCCCATTTCGAGCGCGTCGGATGCAAAGAGTACAAAGTGTGAATAGTGAAAAGCGTTATCCAAAGCGTCGTGTGTGTTCCCTGCAGCGTGCGATTGTTTCGTATTTCTGGTCACGAGTGCAGCCGCGGGAGGAGACAAAAGAAAAATGAAAATGAGGGAAAC
This sequence comes from Bombus impatiens, assembly GCF_000188095.3. NCBI lineage: Eukaryota > Metazoa > Arthropoda > Insecta > Hymenoptera > Apidae > Bombus > Bombus impatiens. The sequence goes on from NT_176638.1 coordinate 411,625, forward strand.
GAAAGGAGCAAGTGGAACAAGACGATTCTCGACGGACCAGCGACAAAAGAACCGATATATGTAGACAAGAAGATAAGGACGAGGAATAATAAAAAGAAATAGAGAGATGCAGGGAATCTAATGCCGCTGGTGTAAATGTGTACATACGCGGAGGACAGGAACGCGACACAGGGCAGAAAAACAAAAAGCGAAAAAACAAGCTGGAAATACGGATACAATAAACGACGGATACAAATTCTCTACAGAGGAAAACGTCCTCGTTTTTCACAATGACCGAAAAAGAATTGCCGCGTTTCGTATCTAATTTTCGAATGATCTATACAGTTGAAACGATTAATTTATAACACAATAATTCGGTGTACTACACGTACGTGAATTTATCGACAGCGATCATTTTACTGTTCTATTATTCGCTATCAAGATCCATGTAGTTTTCGAAGATTAATTTCCGATCCCAAGGGGTTAATGTATCCTAACCGTCACAATGGCACATAAACGTCACATCAAACGATCGGCAAGAGGTCGGCGAACCGGCAGAATTGCCAGGAACAAAGTAATCCGGAGGTTGTCTACTCAAAACAGAAGAATTCACCTGACTGACTTCGTGACCCTAAGCCCAGGCACAGAGAGAGCAGACCCGGATTTCCCATTAGGCTAATCATCAGGCCGCGGGCGCACGATCCGTACAGCATATACCTAATCTTCGTGAATGTACCGATTAAGGCAAAATTGCCATCTTTTTTGCTCCTGAAACGAGTCCTCACTGGCGTTTCGTGATGAATTCGAATCTACTTTTTGATAAACGGATGGCATTTGTTTAGATTCGATAGTTTTTCGTCTGTAAAACATACCCAGACGATCGTAATCGCGAGTTCTAATAATATGCGAATTTACATTCGTAGTGATTATCTATTGAAATAGATAAGGTCTATGATCGAATGTCTAGAATGTCTATAATTTTCTTAATTTTTCTCAATTTTAAGAATTCGTATTCGCAACAAAACGTATACGTATATCGTGATTACTTAATATATTCACAATTTTTAGCAACAGGCTATCGTGATGCAAAAAAGTGGGCAGAAACAGTCGGATCAGGAACAAAGACAGATAACGACTTCTAATATAATAATAGCCGATGCGTGTGCTGGCCTACGGCTATTTTTTTTTTTTTTTTTTATACCATTCGGTCCATCCTCGCTCTGAATTTAAACGCCGGAAGCAGGAGCAACGCGCTGGGACCTTAATAGCTCGTCGGAAGAACAGTCTAAAGCTTCGACGAATCTTCGACGTCGTAGGTCAAGATTCTAATAAATCAAGGCAAGTAATCCCGAATATTTTACCACATTACGATTCATTCGCGTTGAAATTGAGAAAGCCAGTAGCAACGTCCACTTATGGTGAATTCTTTACTTTATAGTCAATTCTTCCGGGCGATACTATCTCTCTCTCTCTCTCTCTCTCTCTCTTTCTGTATACCATCACTGGTATTTTGACTGGAAACAATATAACGAACGTACAATAAAGGTTTTTTGCGCAAAAACGATCATAAATCAGAATTTTCCATACATCGATAACAAAGCCCGAAGTTGCGAAGCTTAGTTCAAGCAACACCGTGGTTATCCTTAAGACCATTCGAAAATAAAAGAACAGCTTCCATAGGTACATACCCCATTGACATCGGGGAATCTCGCATTTCCGCGTGTCTCCTCCTCCTGCTCCCTCCGCCCCCCGTCAGCTAAAGTACCGCTCACGTGACTAGGTTAGGACAAGGATGACGTGGTCATGGGTTAGCCGAAGGTTACTCGGAACTCGTCGACTCGTCGGATGGTAGTCGGCTAGCTATTGGCAAATCGCGACTCGGAGGAGCCAGCGGCCGCTTCCTTCGTGCAGCATGTCCGCAAGGAAAAGAAACCGATACCGAAGGAGGAAGAGGAGGTGAACAACTTTCACGCGACCACGAGCTTCTTCGTATCGGAATGCATCCGTGCCAGTGTTCGGCCTCCCCGAGGGCAACAAGTCCCCCTAGCTGTTTTAATTGCAAATTTCTCCTGGCAGCTTGACCAATCCTCCTGCAAATTGTTCAACGGAACTAGCATCAGGGGTCGAACATTACCATTAAGGGTCTATGATCAGCGTCGTGAATTTCTGGCGAAAAGTCGCGCGTTCTCTGGAAACCACTTCCTCAAGGTTATATAACGTGATTTCCTTTTGTTCGATGGATTTACGCGTGTCGGCGTTCGATCGTATATCGAGAGTGTGAAAACGAGGTTATATTAGAAGGATGCTTGTTGCAAAAGCCGGCTCTTGAACGAGACGTAATGAACTTCAATCATGACGCTGCCGTGTTTCCATGAGAGTCGGGCCGCGTAATAAGCTTTGAAAGTAACTAGCAAAGAGCCAAGTGATTCAGTCGGCGATAGCGCGCGCGGGGATGCAGAAAACTTGATGACGCAAGGACAGAGGTATGCGTGGAATTTCGCGGCTGTTCGCTGAATTTTTCTAGCCATTTACCTGAAATAACAATCAATATGCTAATGGACGTTTGAAACCTTCTTGTAAATGCTTATTACCTCTCCTTCGTCAGTCATTAATCATTGTATTATCGACGTGTAATACACGGCGAAGACGCCTATTAAAAATACATCTAAATCTTAGACGTTTCAAGACACTTGTCACATTTTATTACTCCTTCGTTTGGCAACTAGCTTCGAACATTCTTAAGCGCATTGCCATTTTCCGACCATGGAATACCGTCGTAACGCGCGCGGACCGATCGACTTAATTATTCGCGAGACTTTGAAGAGCATAATCGTGAGTGTAAAGGTGGCGCGATAGCGGCGAGGGGTTAAGCGTGACGATTATTTGACGTCGAATCGGATCGACAAGTTCATGGTCACGGCAGCTTCGGTGCCACGAGCTCAAGAAAAGAGAAACAGGTACCGAAAACGGTACCGGACACGAACAGCGTGTGCGGCAGGTGGATGACGCAAGCGGGATGACTTTACTCGTGGTTATCCCCTCCCGAAAACGAAGTTTCTTTCTCCCAGAGGGACTTTACAGCTGACATTTCGCATCTTTCTATCTTTCAGGCTCCCTCATTTGCCAGGTTCTGGCATGATGTCGGCTTTCAGTAGACAGGTTATATACACACAGCAGTATACCTTTATACCATGCAAATTGCTTTGCGCGACGTCCTCCGCTTGATATATTTAAGAATTATCGGCTTCGATCGGCCATTATTAACAATCCTTCTTTTGATCTTTCAGACCGCGGTACATGGAAACTCTGTTGTGACCAACGTTGCATCGTTCGATTTCATTCGCTCGTTGTTGACGAAACCTGTTCACGTTTGGCAAATTATGCGTGACCAATTGTTGCAATGTTTTATACTATTACGTGTTAGGTAATATCGTAGCTTAAGCATAATCCGACGTTTAATCGTTCGATAGAATAATTCCGTTATAAAAAAAAACAGTACGGTAGTTCCGCGTATAATACGAGATTCGTCTGACGCCAAACGCATTTCTCTTATATTGCGTTTGTATCTTTTTCAAGATATCTTTTTTCTTTCTTTTAGCTTTATGTTCGCATGTTTATTAAAAGAATCGAAAGATATTTGTGTTTCTGGTAAAATACACGGGACACGGTGGAAAATGTTCAGGTTGCAGTAACGACGACATAGTGATCGAGCATAATCACGCACCGTGTCCTCTTAGAATTTATTGTTTCGTTATCGAGCGATTCGCGATCCACTTTGATAATTACGTACCGTGTAAAACGATATTAAAGGGATAGCGTTTCACGAACGTAGCAGGTGATAAGTAGGTTGCTACCCCGTAAATTTATGTGAACTTCGTGAGGCACGTTCTTCCTCGTTATTAACTGCACATACGCGACCCAGTGTGCCGCGCTTGCGAATCATCCATCTATCGGTCGATCCACGCTCCATCGTTCGATGAAACCATTGGAAATCGGGTCTTGCTCTCGTTTCTTTCGACCGGTGTTCCCGCGGTATCGAACGTTATTGATCACCTTGCCCAATTATATCGACACAGTTTCTCGACGAGTGAAATACAGATGTACTCTCAATTATATTCCATCTTGCTTGTCGTCAAAACTTTTTCCTCTCTTTCTTCGTGGCATATTTATTGCACGCCAATGTGGCGCTTCAAATTATCATTCGATAAATGAAAAATTACTCGATCGAGTTTCTCGAATCAGCCGATAAGCGGATACGACTAACGTTCTCAGCGTCGTTGGATCGTTCAACTTGCGTATTCGCTTCGATCGATGATGCCACCAAGCGCAACAGACGAATCACCGAAACGGGCATGGAAAAATCACGTTGATTATTCCGAGGATTACACTCGGTCATTGACTTGCTGTCTTCCGGTAAATATCCTCGCTGAAATTGGCCGTGCAATCTGCTTCTCGACGCGATGGTAACACGTTCATTTGCATAACAACGAAACACGCGAAACAAGAAATACGTCTGTAGGGGACAAATTTTGCGCAACGGTCACTCTGGCCAATCTTCCTCGAGCTGGTTTTCAACGAATACAAAGAATACGTGAAATTATTAACGCGGAAATATGTTTTTGGAACGGCTCGTCCTTCTAATACTATTAAATACTATTAAAATACTATTAAATATCATCAAAAGTTTCATTGTACCACCACTGTACAAACATTGATCGTGGACTATTAAATGCACAATGGAATCGTTATGCCTAAACCCATCGCCGGCTAAAACAAGATAAATCGTACGATTTATTTTGCCGGGGATCAAGCAGCGACGTGGATCGCAGTCTCGCAACTTGAAGCTCGCGTAGGTGCATCATGCGAAGCGCTAAGCACAGATATTTCAATAGCGCAACCAGCAACGAATGCCTGTACACGATCGTGTTGCCCACAGGCTTCGTTTGCCCCGGCACAGAAACCTTTCTCTCTTTCATCTTCTCGAACGCATCTACGCGATGCTACGTCCTGCGGTATATGCAACCAAGTGCAGTTAATTGATGCAGCGTCGCGTAATGACGCGGTTAAATGATCGACGAGGTGCACAGAGACAGTCACACGATAACCAAACCGACGCCACGGTTTCCTACGAAATGCTCGCTTTCCCTCGCTTACTTGGCGTTTGCTTTTGTATACAATTCTAACGATATGTCGACCGTTAATAGGCTCATTTTTATATATAGTAGCCGACGAAAGTAGCGAAACACTTACAGAAACTTTGTACGAATGTATTACGTTGTACGAAGCTTCTATAACGTATAACGACAATACACGAGTATAATTTTACATTCGTGACAGTCGTGTCTCATTAGAGCGCTGAAATTTCAAAATGTTTTATACATATAACACATATATAGAAGGTACGAGTGCAAGTAATATTTTATAGTACGCGTTCGAACATTTTCACGAGCCAATGTACGTGACATCTTAGATAAATAAGCGAAGATACGGTTAGAAATGCGAGAAATTTGTTTCACCTGAAAAATACAATGGTTATTGTAATTTGCCTGGAGCAATATTTGAAAAGTTATGAAAAATAGAGAAAACAGGATTGTCTGAAGGATTTGTCGCTTTCTGCTGGCCCGTGCGAGTTGATGATGCAGATACGCGTGAAAACATATACTCATTGTTGGAGCACGCCACGACCCACTAAAACTAATAAATCCGTGAATACGCTTAATTAATGCGCCGCGACGGAAGAACGCGGCTAAAATGATCAACGACGCGCGGAATTAACGATGTTAATAAGACAGTTTCAGCTATATAATCTAATTTTATGCAGCCGTTTGGTACATGTCAAGGTGCTTCTCATTTTTCTTCTACCACGTTCTTCATTAGGAATCCCCTTTAATTAAGCCTTCATTTCGAACGCGTTTACTTGCAATTAGCGGTCGATGTAACCCGCGAGTTCTCACGATTCAATAATCCGGAATATTTAGAAACTCGGGCCGAATTCGAATTAGCCGAGCGCGTTTTTAATTTCACCCAAGTGGTCCGGCTATGTTTGCTCTGGCTTTGACAGTGCCACGCATCACGCCCTTTGATAATAACGTTCTATTTAAAAGGAGGAGACAAGCGACACGTTGAACACAGGGAAACGTGTACGGTGAAAGTGGCCTTTTCTACAAAGAAACAAAGAGACAAGGCAATAATGGACGAAATATCACGGCGTTCATCGTACCATATGATTGTGATCTGCATCTGCCCGGTTGTTACGCCTAAATTACGCATTGCCGGAGAAATTTGATGCGCCGTGGCAACGTAATGTCATTATCCCGAGATAGCAACTCTTCTTAGCAACAACATCACCGATAAAGTAATTCAATGACAAGCCAGATGCGTTTAATTAAACGATTGCTGCCTCTTCCAGATGACACGATGCTAAATCTTGAAACATCAGGACGTGCTAGCCACGTAATAATTCGAGTCTGTAATAAAAATTGTTCGCTAGCTCGGATGAAATTTCATTATACGAATTTTTCTCTCTCTCTAATATTACCATTCTGCAACAACGCCATCGCAATCTTATTGTTCGTGACCGTCACAAATGATATCGCCTGACGATAATTGCCAACAATAATAATTGGACAATTACGATTACAACAATAACGATAAAGAAATAGCCGATATCGGATAACGACAAAACATTTTATTTCACCTGTTTAACGTTTCATTTTAAGGGAACGTACCGCGACGATTTTTCACCCACGATAGCCTTTAACGATCGACAAAAGCGGAAGAAAATAAATGCCTAGGACAACAATGGAGATACGAGGCGTTGTTGCGTGTCGAGGTGATCGTTCTGATTAAGTTTTCACACCGTCTTAGAAATCGTGCATTTTCAATCAGCTGTGTACAGCCTTGGCCGTATTCCGATTTCAATAGTCCGTTGAAAAGAATTGAGATACGTACGTGCGATTGAACGTAACGCGTGGATTCGATTGCGATTAAGAGGATGCGCCAGCTAACGCGTCTGTTCCATGTGCCAGAAGAGAAAGGATTTTACTTGATAAAACGAGCGGATCGCAAAAGGAGGCTGGCTGCCGCCTTATTGCCAGCCACCGGTCTCACGGTCGGTAAAAACGGCCCGCTCTTGTTCCACGATACGATGAATAATTGATTCGTAGTTTCACTGTTTCGTGGGTTACGTAACGATAAGGGAGCATAATTTCATTACTTATGGATAATCGATGTGTAACGAGAGCCGTCACGTTTAAATCGTTGCGCCGTAACACAGCAACCAGCCAACTTTCATTCATCCGTGAGATTTTCTTTTCTATAGCTGGCTTTCTTGCATTTTCATCTATCGAACATGTACCGTCTTCTTTCATCCAACACTTTCAACCGGTCGCTTAAATTAACACTTTACCGACCGCTAGCAGTTCAACAGCATACGCACGTCCGACCGGTAGTTCAGGCGCAGATTTTCCCTGGCGCCGGGGCTCTGTTTCGGTTTAGACTCTCCAATACCATTCTTTTCGTTCATCGCGAATGGTACGTTTTTCAAATTGTTAGAAAACTGTGGGAGCTTACAAGGCAACGCAACTGACGCAACCGAACAAGGCACCTTAGTACCGAATAACAAATTACTGTCCGAATAATGAGAAAGATCGTCGACAACGAAAAGCCGATTATTAGGCTATTGGTGGATAAGCGTCGGCGACGAAAAACCGATTAATCGGCTATCAGTCGGCAAAGTGTTAAGACAGAAAAGTTCATTGCTTTAAATCTGGTGACTAAAATGTTCGCCGTGTTTTTCGAAGAATCGTATTGGTAAAATTGAAAATTTCTAAATTCGTTGACGCTTTGACTACCACGTTGGTCACACATAACCGACCGCGGTTTCACCTGTGACTCCACGGTGGTCAGTGGTGACCGGAGCGCTTGAACTTCTTACAATTGTAAAAATTGAATGAAAATTGTCAGTTGGTGCATTTTAAAGTGCCCCATTGGACAATTAAACGTTTTTATTGGAACATCAATAAAAAAAAAATGAGGACAAATCTTGCATCTAACGGTGCACTGTGTTGAAACGCTTTAAATATAAATGTGGCTCATAAATACAATCTGGACAATAGGTGGTCACCTTTTTGGTCCGATTCTTAGCAATTTTTGGTCCTAACTGTTTAACATTTTTTTTATTGCAAAATTTCTCTGCAAAATTTTCGTGCCAGGTACGCTTGCCCTTCTTTCTTCTGCATTTCGCGTCGCAATCTTTGTCGAATAAGTATATTTGACGGCTCTGGTGAATGGCACTGTGTAAGGTGCGTTGCGAGTGCCATTCTAAAATCTGACACCTTGATTTTTGTTTTTCTTGCTTATAGAGTGCCATCGCGTTTGAAATTAATGCGTTTAACAATAACTGTAAAGCTAATTTTATATACCAGTTGAGGGTTCTTCTACGTGGTGTAGAATACGCTACCGTTTGATCTGATAAATCTACAGCACAGTTTCCTCTGTTGTAATCTACCACTACCATTCGTTTATTACAAACATAATTCTTTTTTTACCTCTACCATTTCAGCCGAATGTTTCGTCGGAATCATAAAAATGTCACGCTTGTCTCTCCGCCTTACCATTATATATAGAATGAGCAAATAATACTGTTCACTAATATCTTCTACACGTTTCAACAATGTATTCTGGACGTTTTGCTTACGACGAAATAACGAATGCGAATGGTTTGTTGAAATAAACGAAGCCTTGTTATAAGACGTCGCTATCAACTGTTACCAAGGCGTCACGGTGGTCACCGGTGACCACCAATAATGTAAACGGTCCATTGGAGAAGAATGTTGTCTTACATCATCGATTTATTATTATTTATTATTTGCCATTATATGCTTTGAATAATAAAAATGCAATACGGCGTGGCAGTCAAAGTGTTAATTCGTATTGTAAATCAAGCGTAGTAGTACACTGTTTGGAAGAAGAAATGACGCGGCGACGGTAACTTTTTAGTCGCGAGTACTTGACACAATAACGTGACGGAAATCGTCATACCGCTGACAAAACGTGTCGTGCTTTACGCCTTTTAAACCGGCCCACGGCCTCGTCACTTTTTTCTCTCCTTTTTAATGGCAGCTAGTTTTCAGAAAAACGCGCGGGAAAACGTGCCACCAAGCGAGTTAAGCGTCTATTTTATCGTTGCGGAAATCCAACGACCATGAAGAGCTAAGGAAACAATATCACTGTTCGATTGTAATACTACATAGAAATGATCGTCCTATGACATTGGCAATACTTCATTACGTATAGCCCAACAACTTTCTAATCTTGCGTATTTTATTTGTTTCGGGTTGAAATGTAGCAGGTTTATGCGGATTGCATCGTATCGAAATTGCTCGTGGGTGGTTGAAATCGATGCACACTCCGAATATTTGTCGTGTACGATAGAAAAGAAAAGAAACACGCGTTTAATGACCGTGACGAGCAATATAACCGTATTCGACTTTTCCGCACCAAGGCAAACTTATGGAGACCATTTGCCAACGGAAATATATTTTCGTTGTGGTCAGCCTCGGACGATCCTTTTGTGCAACCTACGAAAATTTGTAATTCGCTAGGATATATTGTTGTATTAAATCGATATACCAGAATCGTACAGATGCTAAAATAAAATAGTGGAACGCTGCCATTGAATATACATGGCAAAGAGAATACTCGTCCCGATGAAAATCTTTCTAATTCGTCGTTTACCATTACATGGCCATTTAGAGTTTCAGAGTTTGCAATAAAATTCGTGGATTTCGAAGTGTGCGGTAGAAAAGGACAAGAAGACTTTTGAAATTGTCCAGAAAGTACATTAATGGAATTACAGGACAGCATATACGTAGCCAGGAGTAACGTTATCCCTGAGATACCTGGCTGGCTTTATCGTCACGATGCGTGACGAACGTTCGTTTACGTACGTTCCGTAAGCAGCTTCTCCAGTCTTTCTCCCTACGTCGGATTGTCCGGAAAACCAGGAACTCTGCGAACCGCGTAAAAATATCATCGTACGCGGTGTAGTTGGTACCGGTGCCCTTAGAATTCCAAGTGATTCTCGTTAAATTGTAAACTCGATGGACCTGCTTTTTCACAGACCGTCCATTACTACGTTGCGTCTCGTCATATTTCGAGGTCAATGGTTTGAGATTCGCGAGTTTGTTGAAATGAAACATTCTTCGATTATCGATGATTTTGGATGGCGATCGTGAAAGATTTACCGATAGAAATGTATATATATATGTATAGGTTGGTTGGTAACTGGTGGTACAAGCGGAAAGGGGATGATTCTACGAGAAAAAAGAAGTCGAAAATATGGAATAAACATTTTTCGGTTGAGGCTTTGTTTTCGAGAAAATCGACTTTGAATTTTCGCTCGGTACGCGTGCGGTACGTTATAACGGATCTCACTGTAGATCGTTGTCTCGATGGAAAAATTAAAAAAAAAAAAAAGAATTAAAAAAGAAAATTTGTATTCTATATTTTCGACTTCTTTTTTCGCGCAGAATCACCCCCTTTTCCGCTTGTACCACCAGTTACCACCCACCCTGCATANNNGCAACCTACGAAAATTTGTAATTCGCTAGGATATATTGTTGTATTAAATCGATATACCAGAATCGTACAGATGCTAAAATAAAATAGTGGAACGCTGCCATTGAATATACATGGCAAAGAGAATACTCGTCCCGATGAAAATCTTTCTAATTCGTCGTTTACCATTACATGGCCATTTAGAGTTTCAGAGTTTGCAATAAAATTCGTGGATTTCGAAGTGTGCGGTAGAAAAGGACAAGAAGACTTTTGAAATTGTCCAGAAAGTACATTAATGGAATTACAGGACAGCATATACGTAGCCAGGAGTAACGTTATCCCTGAGATACCTGGCTGGCTTTATCGTCACGATGCGTGACGAACGTTCGTTTACGTACGTTCCGTAAGCAGCTTCTCCAGTCTTTCTCCCTACGTCGGATTGTCCGGAAAACCAGGAACTCTGCGAACCGCGTAAAAATATCATCGTACGCGGTGTAGTTGGTACCGGTGCCCTTAGAATTCCAAGTGATTCTCGTTAAATTGTAAACTCGATGGACCTGCTTTTTCACAGACCGTCCATTACTACGTTGCGTCTCGTCATATTTCGAGGTCAATGGTTTGAGATTCGCGAGTTTGTTGAAATGAAACATTCTTCGATTATCGATGATTTTGGATGGCGATCGTGAAAGATTTACCGATAGAAATGTATATATATATGTATAGGTTGGTTGGTAACTGGTGGTACAAGCGGAAAGGGGATGATTCTACGAGAAAAAAGAAGTCGAAAATATGGAATAAACATTTTTCGGTTGAGGCTTTGTTTTCGAGAAAATCGACTTTGAATTTTCGCTCGGTACGCGTGCGGTACGTTATAACGGATCTCACTGTAGATCGTTGTCTCGATGGAAAAATTAAAAAAAAAAAAAAGAATTAAAAAAGAAAATTTGTATTCTATATTTTCGACTTCTTTTTTCGCGCAGAATCACCCCCTTTTCCGCTTGTACCACCAGTTACCAACCACCCTGTATATATAGGCACTTATACAAGTATGTTGGTATTAGGAAGTTTTAAATTGAGGAGATATAACGTTTCCACGGTTCGGTGTTCTTCATTTGATTAATTATTTGCGAGATCGCCAGATGATTTTCGGGCTACTTATTTCGAAAAAGAAACGACGAATTGTCTGTGTAATAAATTGGACAGAATCCGCACGAAGAAGTTAACAACTCGTACAGGAGCCAACTCGAGCGTGCACCCGTACACGCTTCGTTTCGCTGAAATAATAACGAAGATCTTCGAGGCCCACCACGCCGTCACGGCGTAACCAGGAATTCCATGCTCCCTTTTCCTCGTATTTTTACCGAAAATTATGAAAATCATGCGTGCCGATGTTTTCTTCAGTTTACGCCCTCGCAAGTAATTTCAATCAATTACAAATCATAGTTGCGACATCTTATTATACATTAGATGTGTATTGAAGGAACAAACATATTTTTAAAAACGGCATAAAAAATAAAAAGAAAAAACTGCGTACAAGTTGAGTGTACTATGTGTTGCTTTGGTTTAATCAGATGTAGAATTGGGCTGAAACATAACGTAAAATATTCTTTAGATTATTATATGGAAATTATTTAAAATTAACTAAAAGGAAAGTCATGTAAAATAATATGGTAATTGAAAGTTCAACCAGCGTTCCATATCAGAAATATTTAATTTCTATCGTATATGTATAGTATATCAATTCTTTTAAATATATCATGTCATTTTTAGAACGATACAGGCCATTAAAAATTAATTGAAAAATATTACAATTTAAATGAATGTGATACAATCGTAAAATTGATATTTTATCATCGATATTTCACTCTTATCAATTTGTTATTGTCGATGTTTGTTTCTGTTCCAAAAATTAGGTATACGGAATTATTATATAGTATCGTGTAATTTGAAGAAATTCAAATTTCTAATTTCTGGAATAACTATGCGTAGAAATTAATGATTTTTGTCGAAAGTCGATGAAGAAGAAATTTTATATGTAGTTGTTACCAACAGGACATAATTGTAGATCGTGACATACCATTTGTTGATTTTCCTTCTTGTACCTTTGAATGATATATCGTTTCTACTTTATCGACTGAAGTATAATTTTATTTTTCAGATGGTACCACTGCGCGATTACTCTTCGACTGCTTTCCCGATTACGAATATGCAGTATAATTAAGTTTAAGAAATGCAAGGAACCACGTACTTAGAAAATGAAATATCCAGTAATATATTTAAACATTATCTCTTTCATAAATCTTCGTTCCATGCATTCGAATACAAAATTTGTTATTAACTTATAATTAAGAAAATTGTAGGAAGGGATATTTGTCCTATGCTTGCGCTTTTTACGATTAAGGCACAATTGCTTTCGAAATAATATAATCCTAAATAGTTTCCAGCATATTTAAAAATAAAAGTGTGATATTCGTACCTGCAAATATATTTTACAATACCAAGCTGCCAGAATATGACTTTCATTATGCTTAAACTATTCGTATCACAGTCAAGCTATTCAAGAACAATAATTATTCAATATACATATGTTCTCGAAAGATACGAATGTTTTTACACAAATTGTCTACGAAGAATATTATCTTATTATATTATCTTATATAACATTATCTTTTATAATATTATCTTATATAAATAGGAAATGCAGTTTACATTTTGAGACAACGCAAAGTCTTATCAGGTACTTGAAGAGTGAATTGGAAGGAATTTTTCCTGAGATTATTGGTTGAGTTATTGGTGACTAAATCACTGTCCTCATCCTTGGCATCGATCTCGACGTCCTCCAGGTCGATATTGAAGTCTCGCTTGCCCATTAACGTATCCAGACACATATTCGTTTCCTTTATCCTCGAACGTACTAATAATTCCAATGTAAACAAATGCTCGTCGTGGGCTTCTGGTAGATAACGATGCATAAACTCTGCTAATCTGTACGTGACATATGGAATAAAATTTCAAGAAGAATATAAATTGCCGATTTAAAAATTACAACTGAATGATGTCATTTATGGTGAAACGAACCGTAAAAGATACTCGACGTTATGTCCATTCGGGCCGGAACATTCAGAAATTTGCTTAGCGATATTCTGAAGCGGCGCCTCACCGAGCCAATGTTTATTCTTGTTGGTAGCAATGTAAATGATGACTGGAAAGCTCTTGTTTCCTTCACGACTATAAAACGTGGCAATCGTCGTCATATATCCCCCTAAAGTACACTCACGATTTTCCAAGTAAGGAAATGCTGCAGTGTCTTGAACTTGGAAAGCCCGGCCGTAAACAATGCCCTGTGAGTAAACAGAATTCACGTAGTTTGTCGTAATACAAAATCACATAATATAAGAAACAATGAAAATGAAATGTTTTAGGAGGAAGGACGTTTTAGAAGTAAATAATATTTACCTCTTTTTCCTCGACCAGCGTCGCTACTCGTCCAGGCTGCAACAAAAATAGGGTAACAAATTACTAAACAAACAACGGATAACTTCGATTACAACGAAATAAAGGAAGCAACGAGTAAGAGTTTTTCTATTTCACGATGGCATGACGCAAACACATAACGCGAACAAAGAAGGAAATCGTGTAGTCGCGAAAGATATCACTTACTACAAGTTGTAACTGGTTTCACATTAATCGACAGGCAACCGCAACGTGATATCAAGAGAAATTCTCGTTTGATAAATCTTGTCTATATCCATAATAGTAAAGGACATACGATGGACTGTAAGAAGTCGAAAATATCAGAAGAAAACGCTTGTATATATTTATAATATATAAATAATATTGTATAGAAATAATATTGTATGAATTAGAGAAATTGGAACGGCAAGCTCATCAGGTGAAACTGTACCCGATTTTCATCAATCTTAATGGAAGCATCCGTAAGTACTTACTGGAGCGTACTCGCACCGCTCCTACAAACATTATGCTCTACCGGATATTTCAGAGAATTACCGCCTGTTAAATATTTTTTATATTACGATTCTGATTAGGTAATCATTTTTCTCAAAAAATCTTCGTCAAATATTTTGGATTATATATTTACGTTATACTATTCATTAATTATCGTAAACAAATTTATTGTCAAACGAAAGTGCAACTTTGTCATTTGGCGTGGAAGTCTGCCAGATCTTTGTGAAAGAATTCACGTGTTGAATTCATGAACAAGAAAATTAAAGGTATAAATAGAACATGTGAAACGAACATCGTGCGAAAAACTCGATCTGTCGGAGAACGTGATTCAAAGCTGAACTGATGTGGCCAGTTCGGCGCAAATATTTATTCATAAATGTTGAGTTTATTATAATATTATCTTATAGTGCGTAATAAAATATTTCGAAACTGTGTGACACACATCAGCATATTTTAGGACCGGATGAAGCGTGACAAATTATTCAAATATAATTATTTTATTTCTAAATGCGAACGTCTGCAGTGATTTCACCGTGTAGAATGATTTTTACGCATATATGTAGAAAAAGCTTCACAACGTGGTGGTATTAATATGCCGTAAACATTGCTTCTTACGTTACTGAGATGGTGAAACTCGTAGCCGAAATGTGTTTACACTTTTTGCAGAACACAAATAACAGTAAACTTTTTCGAGAAACTATAGATATTTGTCGAGTTCGTTTTGTTTGGCCATGAAGAAAGAAAGAGATGGGAATGCATTCGTCAGAGACTTACCTTTTCTATTGTCCCACGGTGAGTCGTATTCCCTTGCCAAAATCTTCTATTGAATCCCTTAATGTGTCCCACAGCGCTTCTTTTGTATTTAAAACCTGGATGCCAGCACAAAGATCCATATCCAAACACCCACAGAAAATTCTCATTGTTGTTCCTAGCTTCCATTTTATTTAGGAATTGAAAAGCGCGGAAGAGTTTCTAGCCAAGTGTAGTTTCTTTTTCGAATGGGTTGTTTAATTCTATCTTTATGTTCAAACAAAGCATATCCCTTGCAATTTTGTTTGCGTATCTTCTTGTTTCGGTAAGTATTTCGATTCTATTCCAAAATAATTTTGTGAAAATATTTCACAGTTAGTCCTTAAATATTTTACTCTCTACGTCAATGTATGCATCTCAATTTACTATTTAATTATTTGAACGGACAATTGGTCAACTTCAGGTACGATTTACGTTTAAAGCAATTTCAACATTCGAAGCCTTCACATTCGCATATTTTACTTAATTTACATTATTGTAGAGGAAAAACGAAGAGATAAGAAGAACATTAGTCGTCCGTTTTCTACTTTATCATTCGAAATTGTATAATAATTGATTTGACAAGCGCAGCACGTGGCTCCAGTGTGCTTTTACCCCAATGACTGGCATGTACTTTAAAGCTCGCTGTCAAGACACTCACTCCCACTATAACATTCTAATTTACATGTTGCCTCCCACTTTCGCTTGGTGATTTTACAGGATTATTATCCTATTCATCTGGTCAATCATCGTATGTCTCTTTTCTTTTTCGTCTTTTACGCGTCGGTTTTTCAATATCACCCGTGCCATTTTTCAATAATAAATATCTAAATCTTTATCTAAAGCATCGTGAATGATTTTAGTTAATTACCTTATCCAAACCTTATGATCAATTAGTCGGATCTTGGTTGAAATTTTACTTGGTCGATACTTTCTTCGAAGTGTCGTATATAAATTGACAATTTGGTGATTAATCTTTGTGACTGTTGAATATATAGAAATCTTTGAACTGCTTGACCTGATCTTTGCAAATGTTTCATTGGAACTTTCACGGTTTAAATCAACAACAGACATTGACAAATTTGGAAGATCCGAATACAACGTACACACCGCACGAATGCTTGACCGAGACTGCCGGTCGTCGGGCGTATACTCTTACTAGTCTTGCTAAAAGGAGATAGAATTATACTGACGGAGAGGAGTATAGGCGACCGTTACTAGTGAGAAAGAAGAAGATATAACGTGAGGTGAGAGTAGGAGAAACGGATGAGATGGATGATGAAACACGAGGCGCGGATTGACGTATGCCATCAATCGTATATACTTACATATATTTAAATTGCATAGATACTTAAAATATACACTTATCTAGTAGTTATTAGTTACGTCAGACAAATTGCAAGTTTTGTGATTAGCTTAGAATTATGTAAATATTGAAATTTCAATATTTTATTGTAAACCTATTGTTAATAGGAAAAGACAAAGTATTTTATACCGTTATTTGTTGATCGAGTGTAAATTAATTTCAATTCATGAAAGAAATACGATATTATCGCCTCGTTATTATTAACAATGAAGTATATGTGATATATACGTTTAATTCTAATATTCGTCTTTTATTCCAAATTTGATTAGTAGTCATTTAATACGAATTTATTGTCTTATATGACTAAATTGCATAGTAAATTGCATAGTAAAGTTTGCAAATTTAAATAAAATCTATCTTTTGGGAGAAAATCTATTTTCCTTCACATGATAAATGCAAGTTTAACTTCTTTTTAAAGATGTCGTTACTGTTATAAGACAGATCTTAAATATTACCAATAACAAAAAATCCCTATGATTCTTGTAGCATCCAATTTCCAAATCAGCTGGTGCTTCCGAACTCCGATTGTTGACGGGCGTTTGAATTTTTACCTTTTCGAATGAAAGACTGAAATTTTGATTTTATTACTTACATAAAGCGAAAGATTTTAACCGGACGCACAATTTCTACATAAGGTAATACGATTATTTTTAAAATTTTATTTACTTTGGTATGTAGTGGTATGTAATTAAATATATTTGTATCCTCTTAAAACGTGACCTGTATATGTTGCACGCTTTATGAAGTTTTTAGAGTAAATCATGCATACAGATACTCCTCCCTCTTCTCCAGACATGGCTAATCAAGTAGATGACGAAGATATGATATACATAGGAGATGTAGAAGAAGTGATAGATGCATATGATACAGGAGACATTGAAGAAGAGGATGCCATGGAGGAGGACCCTTCAGAAGAAGGAGATGCAATTTGTGTTTTTAGTAGTCACGAAATAGGTAAACAACATTTCTGTTATTACAATCAAATTTATGTGTTGATAATAGATTGTGATTTTCTATGAAAACATTAGGTTCTGTCTTTTGTGGTTCTTTGAATAAAAATGGGAAACTAGCTACTACAGGTGGAGAAGAAGATAAGGCTTACATTTGGGATACATCGTCGGGAGAAATCGTTTTGGACTGTACAGGTCACAAAGATAGTATTATCTTTTCAGCATTTAATCACGATGAATCATATTTGGCCACTGGAGATATGAGTGGAATGATACAAGTTTGGAAATTAGCCGATAAAACTAAAGTTTGGGATTACAATATGGGAGATGCCACTGTTAGTTTATTCTCCATAATTAAATGTTATAACATTATGGATTTCAGTAAACTGAAATATTATTTTCTTTATCGCAGTGGATGATGTGGCACACAGTTGCAAATATTTTATTAGCAGGATCTGTTGATGGGGAAATATATATGTGGAAAATACCTGATGGAGATTGTAAAGTTTTCCAGGGATACGGTTGTCGGGCAGAAACTGGTTCAATATTTCCAGATGGTATTCGTGTCTTTGTATTTCTCATTTTTCAATTAAAGGCACAACTGAACTAAATGTAATATTTTAGGCAAGCGTATAGCAGTAGGTTATGAAGATGGAGTTATTAGAATATTAGATCTAAAAACAAGTTCGGTGTTGTCATCTATATCTTCTGCATTAGGTCATTCTTCTACTATAACCACCATTGATTGTCATTGGGATAACAATTTAATACTTTCTGCAGCTGTAGATGGTAAAACTATAATCAGCACGTCAAATACAGGGAAGGTAATATATCCAAAAGATTCCTTATCGAGCAGTTGAAAGTAATATTGTTTAAAAACCTCAGATAGTTTCCATCCTGCAAAATCTTAATAATGGTGAGCACAATACTGTTACGAATAACGATCAAAATGCTGTAAGTAGTGAAGGAAACAGGGATAGCAATTGGGTAGAAACAGCAGCTTTTTGTAAAGATCCTGCATTTCAAGTTGCTGCAACTGGTACAGTTAATGGAGAAATCTTCATCTGGGATATCTCAAAACAGGTATTGCTATTTTCCCCATTTGACTGCAATATTTACCATTCCAAATCAATAACTTTGTATTATTACTTAGATGCTTAGACAAAAGATAGAGCAAGAAAGTGGTATATCTAAACTTCTATGGAAGGGAAATACAACTCTATTATTTTCGGCGGGACTAGATGGTATTCTGAGGTGTTTTGACGGAAAAAATGGTCAACGTTTACGTTCTTTCGTTGGACACATGGCAGATATTCTTGACTTATATATATCCGAGTAAGTTGAAAGAACTATAGATATTTATTTTCTTATGTCTTTAATAAAAATATACACAACAATAACAACCTTTTAGAAATGGAGAAAAAGCACTGACTACATCTGATGATTCTACAGCTAGAATCTTTGATATTTCATCTTTATCTTAACAAAATTTATTAGATAGAGAACAATTATAAATCTTTGTTATTATCTAAAAATATATGTACATTTTATGAAAGTTGTTCATATATTGTGCTTAGTTTTCTTTTTTAATTAAAAATAAAGTTTATTTATTTTTATCTGACAGCCTGTGGTACTTTATCCTTATACCAATTGCAATCTAAAGTATATTTCCTATTTTCCCAAAAAATATGAGTTGGACCATTTTCTTCCCCTTTTTCAAAGTTAAATAATGGGCTAAGTTCAATTGCAATTTGTGACCTCACTAGACCAATTCCTCCTGCCTTTTCAGGTGCAGGATGGTATATTCTTCCTGATTGAATATCCATATATATTTTGTCTGGTTGAAATGGAACCTATAATGAATATATTACTAAATATTGAAGACTAAATGCATAGTTATTTAATTACTAATAAAATTAAATATACCATTAATAATTCTTCAGCGTGAGCATAACCAAAGCAGTCTTCAGTTTTCTTTGTTGCACTATTATACATTTTAAGAACTTTTGTGAAAACTATTGGCAAATCATCACATCTTATAAAATTCCTCTCTGGACCACAAAGAGAAACATAAGGAAAATGTTCTACATATCTACCTGTGTTATTCTTTTTTAGGCGCTTGAAAAAAAAAGCTAAAAACTTTTTATCTAAAATAATATGGCTGCCATGAGATATAAATCAACATAAATAATAAGTTACTCCATTGCTCATGCACACCTTTAAAACATGATGTGAAGTTTCTTATACGTGTATCATCCAGGAACAACTATAGCAAATAAAATACAAATTTAATATTTAAGAGAAAGAACTTTAATATGATTATTCCTAAACTTCTACACTTCTGAACATAAATTTAATTAAAAATCATATTGTACCATGCCTTGATGGTCGATGTAATAAAAATATTCACGAACTCGAGGTTCTGGCGATTGTCCTTGCACATAGTTTACGCAGTATCTTTTAGATGTCTGGGAGTAAATTGATTTAATTTTAATTGCGAACACTCGTGAACGATCAAATGCAAATATTTTATTCAATATATACATAATTCCAAAATAATAACCTCACTTTTAAATATTTACAGTACACTATGAGTTTTAATTGCGTCACGTACAATATATCATGTATAATTCATGTTATCATGCGGCATACACTGTAATTAATTATAAACGATACAACTTTTTTTATTTGAATAACTTTTCTTTTATTTGAATAATTAGCTCTTCTTCTCACTCTGACACTTGCGGAGGTTAGGGTTCAATTGACCGGAGAACTGGTGACATCTGGTGCGGTCGATTGGAACGTAATCTCGATAGAAACAGAATTTCGATATTTTTCAACGTCACGTTAGTTCGCGCTACCCACGGACGGGCAGATTCAAGAAATGAGATACGACGAAGAGGTGGAACGAACGGTTTGTGAAAACGGTCAGAAGTTTCAAGGAAAGGATTGCCTTCAGGACCAGAACGCGGCGAGATGCTGCCGCCCCGTTGAATAATCGTTCCTGCACTGAATAATAACACTAAGTAAAAATGTTACCTACGAATTCGAGCAAAAAAAAATTGTGCATCTGCAAGCTGAAATCTCAAATTGTTGTCGTTGCCAAATAAGTCGTGCACAACGCAATCCTGTGGTCCCGGAATATGGCTTCGTCCACGAAGAGGTCATGGAAACTCCGTAAGTGATTGTCTCATTCGCAGTTGTATATTCTTTATTTAATACATCAGTCGGTTCGGTGTGCATCTAACGGATTCCGTTCTGGCGCTCTTTCTTGCCTGAGATAAGTAAACAATTCGTGTTTACAAATCTTTCGTTAAGATCCAATAATTAACTGTTCGCTGCATCTTCCTATTATGGTCATAACCTTTTTCAAACCGAAAATATACTGTCTTTATGATGTCATTGGTAGCTGACATCTTGTTCAGGTCATTTTGAAAGAATGATCTGTTTCTCCTTGTACAGAGGATTTTGTTGCCCATTCGTCCAATGTCAATTGCCTGGCACTAGGTCACAAATCTGGACGCGTTTTGGTCACTGGTGGTGATGATAAAAAAGTGAATCTGTGGGCAGTTGGAAAGCAGAATTGTATTATGGTACAGTTTTATTTTTTACTTGCAATTGGTTCATTAAAAGGAATATTTCAGTTGGAATACTATAGTTCAATTTTATAGTGTTTAATTTATTATTTGTATAATCCTGATTTGCTGGTTTACAGAGCCTGAGTGGTCATACCACTCCAATAGAATGCGTAAGATTTGGACAGACAGAAGATTTAGTATGCGCTGGCTCGCAAACAGGAGCATTAAAAATTTGGGACCTAGAGCATGCTAAATTAGCCCGTACATTAACTGGGCACAAAGCAGGCATACGTTGTATGGACTTTCATCCTTATGGAGAATTATTAGCATCAGGAAGTTTAGACACTGCTATTAAACTTTGGGATATCCGAAGGAAAGGTTGTATCTTCACTTATAAGGGACACAATAGGATGGTAAATAGTTTAAAATTTAGTCCTGATGGTCAGTGGATTGCTAGTGCAGGAGAAGAAGGAATGGTTAAGGTAAATGTTATACAAATCCTATTTTGAAATAGTGTCAATTAATATAAGTAATCAATGCCTTCTTTTTGAATCAGTTATGGGATTTAAGGGCTGGTAGACAGTTAAGAGAGTTTTCTGAACACAGAGGTCCAGCAACAACAGTGGAATTTCATCCTCATGAATTCTTACTAGCCAGTGGAAGTGCAGACAGAACAGTTCACTTTTGGGATTTGGAATCTTTTCAACTTGTATCTTCTACAGACCAAAGTCATTCCTCTGCAATCAGGTATTTACCAACTCTGTAGAATTTTTATTGCTATTAAAGGTTTCCACTAATTTATAAATATTTTTTCTTTTGGATAGATGCCTCTACTTCAGTCAGGGTGGAGAATGTCTTTTTGCTGGTTGCCATGATGTATTAAAAGTTTATGGTTGGGAACCAGGTAGAACATTAGATTCAGTCCCAACTGGCTGGGGAAAGGTACAGGATATAGCCATCGCTCAAAATCAACTGGTAAGATAGTTGTTCATTGATTTCCTGTATACATAATAATTTATAAATTAAGAATTGTGTTTATTGGTTATTTAGATTGGTGCAAGTTTTCACACCGCAAACATTGTTTTGTACGTGTGTGACTTAAAGAAAATTGCTCCATTAGGGGGAGTATCAACATCCGGTTCTCCATTTAGTCATGGGAATTCGTTAAGGAAAAGTTTTTCTAGGGAAAGGCCACCTGGATTAAAAAAACACACGTAAGTTTAATAAATAAGTGTCATGTATTTTGTTACGTTTTTTTATACCTAATGTTTTGCTTATAGATTAGATGTACGGACCATAGAAGAAGCAGACAAGTCTGGAACTGATCCTGAAGATGAAGCAACATATGCAGATATTCCTAATGTCACTGAATATCATGACATATTTCAACCTAACAGGTCATGTAAGTACAATATAAAATTGTAACCATCACTCATTCTTTGTTGCAAGATCTGTGTCTCACAACATATTCAATTTCTCTTTTTGTTCTAACTCTTAATTACTCACCTACAATCACGAATCTGAAAATATAAATGCATTTAAAATTTGAATGTTCTGCTGTATGGTTTGTGAATGAGCATGCTATGCACGATGTGTTTCAGTGTCTCGCACTCCACCTCCAGAACCTGAGGCTTTCCCGGAGCCTCAAGATGTAGGTGAGTTCTCTTTTATAGCAAACTCTTCTTACCTATTTTCTTTTCTTACTCCAATATTGCACGAATGCCAGTGTATAAATACTTGTATGGTTTACATAAAGAGTTCAACTTTACATCGTTTTGCGTGCTTTCTTTTTACAGATCCTACACAGCCACAGATACTACAAAATCTTTCTACCTCAATGTCAAATTTAAATACGGTGGATACAGAAGAAGTTCCACCTATCTCATCACCGTCATCTCCGCCTCCACCCGCACCAACGTTATCATTGACAAAACCTGTACCAGTTCGTGTTCAACCGATTAAATCGTCGCCGCCAGTTCAAAGAAATGCAATCACGAGTACTAGCCAAATAAAAGCAAACCTTCAAGCAAATAACGGTCTTGGTAGAACATCAAAAAATCTTGCGTCTATACCACCTCTAAGACAAAACATTACACCTCTTCCCGGGAAAAAAAGCGGTCCTACCAATGATATAGGAACACTTCCACAACCTTTGGGTCCGCAAAGGTCAAACTCTACGCTGACGCCACGTGTAGCACCAATGGCTGCTGTTCTTCCAGTAATGGATGATGGTAAACTAAAGAACAGAGCACCTAGCCCGGATTCTCCTAAGCATTACTTGAAAAGACAGAGTAGCTGCAGAGATGGAGAACAGGGTTATGAAAGCGATTACCCGGTACAGTAAGTATAGATACTTGAAGCGTAGATATTAGCGTATATACAACAGTGACAATTATCGGAAGTGCGTTTAACGTTCTTGCAGAATTAATAATATAAGGCACAGCCCCTCCGACCCTGCGTTAAACAGGCCAAATTCTGCGCAATCTAGGTCTACTTCGCTGAACAGAAACTTTGCTACCTCAACGTCGCTGTCTGCGCGCAACGCTTCCACAACCACGACATTCGTTATAAAGAAAGCAAATAAAGCTCAAGTGCCCCCAAATCCTAAGTTAGAGGTCCGTGCGTCTCAAATAAGGCCCAATATCGAGAATACGGAGAAAGGCGAATTTGTCCCCATAAGCGCCGATAAACCTTACGGCTTGGACGTTGAAACTTTTTTACCAGTGAGTTTTTACTATTTTGTCGATAAATAAAACAGTGTTTTAAACATTAACTTTATAAAATAGCATTGTCTTCCCTTTTTTTTATAGAACCATTTTGCAACTTCAACTGGGTTGGGTTTCTCGCAAATGGGAGTTCTTAATGAAATGTCAGAAGCCGAAGTACTCAACAGCATGATGCGCGGTCATGAATCGATGATGGCAGTACTCACAAGTCGTCATCGTTCTTTACAAATTATTTACTCTTTGTGGCACAATAAAGATCTTAAGGTAATTGATCAACTTCCATTATTGTACGTAAAATAGTAGCTAAGACAAGATTGTAAATTTTCAGGCTGCGGTGGAGTCTGCTGTGGCAATGAACGATCTTTCAGTTATTGTGGATCTATTGGGGATACTGACATTAAAACCGTAAGTAATATGATTTCATGAACAATTGAAGAACATTATTGACTTCTGAGTTCTTATAATTTGTTTTTTATTTTCTTCAACTTTTTATTTACAGGACTATGTGGAACTTGGATCTCTGTAACTCTCTACTTGGTCCAATTGGTGATCTACTACAAAGTAAATATGAAATGTGAGTAAAAATCTTTCTTTACATCTTTAAATCTTCGTTTCACAACTTTTATTTTATTTTACGTCCCCTTTTAAATGTCTCCAATTACACTTACTTTTCATATTTCACACTTTTATAAAAACTATTGAGATTTAAAAAACCTTTAAATTCTTAAAGAGGTCATTTCTCATCCCATTATTATTTTTTCTTCTCTTTTTTTCTATATTGATTAAAAGTTTGAAACACATGCCTATTCACGCGTATCCTCTAACGTTACTTCAATTTCTATCGTGAAACACAACACGGTTGGTGAATTAAAGAAAATCGAGACACCCCTGTGTGGGGTGAGTTCTCGAATGGCGGATGAGAGGGTAAACAGGGTATTTCGAGTGGGGTCGCGTACACTTCACGTAGCACGGCTGCCTGTATGGGAATGGCTAATTCAACGAACAGGGAAATACGAGGCGAGAAGAAGGGTTCACGAAAATTAGCCGAAACAATGGAAGATAGTGGCAGATGCAAATTCGAGCTTCGAATCCTCGGCTGTCGCGGGTATTATTGTTGAATCTTAAAACTCGAAGGGCCACGCATATGTTGACGCACTCCATGGACAGTTACGGACAGTAAGTCCTTTTCTTTCTTGGCACTGACAGCCGATCATGAATATTAATGATGGCGTAGGAAGTTGGATATGGCTGTGACGCATTCTTGAAAAGCATACTTTCGTTCGTAAACGTTATTGATATTGGTGTTTATTCAAAGTATGAAAAAATTATCATTCCAAATATTAACACGATAATAATTGGATTGTAAATTATTTTTTGACAACAGCTTTAGATAAGGAGCGGAAGAATGGTAACAGCTCGTTCGATCGATGCTCGAAACAGTGTAATTAACCGGTGCTCAGTTACAAGCTGTTGCTATTGCGCTGTCGTGACGAGAAACGAGCATTTCCTTTCACGTGTGCATTGGTTATCCATTTCTTCCTGCCCATTCTTCCTCTAATTACGCACACAATGCGCATTATAAATTGTACACGCCTATTAACGTCGAGTGGATTGCGCGCCACATATATCTCGTTGCTCCGTCTTAATCGTCCTTTAAAAGAAAGAAAGTATGAATTTCATTGAGCAATGAATGGAATCATATTTATGGAATCATATTTGGATTATTCTAATTTCAGATATATAGAATCGTTTTGCAGTTGGTTTCTGCAAGTTTGATCAGAGTAAATCCTTTTAGTTAAATAGATTTATATAATTACAGAAACTTTCCTATGTTAATTGAACGAGAAACCAATATCAATTCTATAATCCAGTGATCTAATAATAGCACATCCGTTTAGAATGCGAGTTTACCAGTCCGGAAAATTGCCGTTCTGTTCGCCACTTATTGCGACCATCATCGTCTCCGCGTTTTGCCTCCTTATTTGTCATTGCTATTATTAGAAAGAAAAAAGCAACAGAAAAATGATTATTGTACAATTTGTCAAGAACTATATCTTTTAATCTTTTATGTTTCCTATCATATTCTTTTAGTTAATATAATATCGCTTAAATCTTAGAATCTATTTTATCACTGATGAAATATTCTGACCAGAATGGATTAAAATGATTAATCGTGAATTACCATTTTCATTTTAAATCTTAGTGAAGATCTATTGATTCCTTATATGTGATTATACAAATCTTTCAAATCTTATAATTGGTTAAGGTCTTGCATTTTATCACCAATGGTACGTCCTAATTCGAATTAATTGGAAGTTAATATTGACGTAATATTCTAATCAGAATGAACTAGAAATTACACACACATAAATTACCATTTCATTTTAAACCTCAATTAGGATCTAAAAATTTATCGATTACCATGTTTATCATTGACTATAAAAATATTTGAAGCTTAATTTATGTCTTACATATTATCACACGTTACATTCTAATCAAAACTAATTAGAACACTAGTCGTACATTAGCATTTTTATTTTCAAATTTCAATTAGGATATAAAAATTTACCGAGCACGAATGAGTATTTGGAAAGTCATTAAAACAAAAGAATGTTACGTGCAGGTAGATATTTTGTTAACACGCAAGTACAAGTTTCTCGTTTCTTCTGCTTTTTCCTGAGCGTTTATGGTTGTTGACCACGTCCGTTCAGAAAATAACCGATACCGTAAAAGTGAATTCAGACTAATTTGTTGGTCGCTCAGCAGCTGCCATTCGCAATTACTCCACGCAATAATTGAGTTCGTGTGTCTTCGTACCCATTTTTCTCTATCTATTACCGTTTTCTGCCTTTGTTTCGCTCTATGATCAGCTTGAAACGAAAAGAAACTAATTATCAAGTCGTACACTTTCGTTGATCGTGAAATTTATGAGAAAACTGTGACTTTTAGGAATATAAAGTAGCTCTAATGAAGATTTTACTGGCGATAAATACATATCGCGAAACGAGACAATTAAGATCAATCTAGTTTAATAACGTGTGTTTCTTTCATCATTTAATCGTGTCAGATAATCTTTCCTTCTCAGAGTGTTCTTAAAGCCTAACACAGTAATAAAATTAGTCTTGTGCATGAACAATCTACTTCTGAAAGAAATGTGAAAAAATATATTTGCCAGTGTATGTATTAAGATTATTGTATTGTATACAGATTAATGGTAAAGACAAATAAATTCTCTTAAAACAGATATCATTTGTTGAAAATTGAACTTTGAATCTCGAAAGCCAAACTTGTCATGAATTCGCACTGATTATGGTACTTTCGAGTTATGGTTGGACAACTATCGAAAGGGTGAATCCAGCCAGGAAATTGTCAGCTAAATATACACATCTCGGTGTCGTAATGCAGCACAGTTTGCATATAACTACTCGGCATTTTCACGGCTCGTTCGTCACGGGCTTTCGTCCTGGTCAAAGGTGGTAGGCTCGTGAGAAAAAAAAGAGCACGTCGAGAAATATTTGATCCGACGTCACGTGCCACACGATAAAGGGATCGCCACACCATCATCGATACTTCCCCTCCTTCTCAATATTTATAAATACGAAAGATATTTTTAAAAAGAAATATTTTTTTCACAAAGATGAACATTTAATAATGAAAGCTATCAATCCAGGAAAAGAAGATTTGCAGAAATTAAAATTTGGAAAATTTTTCGTAGGTGAAGTTAAACGTTAACAGGAGAATCTGTATACACGTGCTCGCGAAGGTTTCGAAATTTAGAACTAAGTTCTCTATATAGATACAAATATTACACATTACGTTATTCCCGTGTTTTAATATAATATATCAAATAATTTTATATAATGTTATATAATAGTTAATAGATTTTAATAATTGAGAAGATTTTTATGGGAAAAGTGTACTTTCCCGTGGACGATCGTGATACAGAATGTTCGTAGAAGGTAGAGAGATGAACGTTGAACGTTATGTGGAACATTTATGAGGCGGTGCTCGGATTCGTCTCGCTGATTCGAACGGGAGCTCGCGCAAACCCTTTATCGCCGGTCGAAAGCGAGCGTGTCGAATCGCGGGGCCAAGCCTTTCGTGCCTTTCGTTATTTATTGGCATCGTTATGGGGTAATAACACGTTTTGGAACAAACTAGCCGTGACAAGCACCGGTGGGTGCCAGGATCGAGACTTTCTCATCCTTTGCTCTTTTGTGAATCTGGCATACTTTTCGAAATCAGCGTCGTAATGATTAATGAGTAATGATTAATTAGTGATTTATAGAATTTTCTTTTATTTTGACGTTGAAAGTAAAAGAATTAAAGAAAATCTTGAAGAAGATTTTCAATAAAAAGCTATAAATAATACGTCGGCTTTCTCTTTATTACTGTTTCAGGTACATAACAGTGGGATGTTCGGGGTTGAGATTAATTCTACGAAATTTCGCATCGGTGATCAAGTCGAACGTGGAAGCTCCACTTCACACGATCGGCGTGGACGTTTCGCGAGAAGAACGGTGAGTATATTTTATCTTTTAAATCCCAACAAAATCCGATTATTTTTCCCCCACCTTTTAACTACCCCCCGCCCCCCTCCCATCTGATTATAAAGAAATAGTATTGCTACTATAAACTATATAAGTGAAAAAGAATTGGTTTTATATGCGCAGATACCACAAGTGCCTCTCCTGCTACGAGAAGCTCTCGACGATCAGAGGTGTTCTATTAAAGAAACAGACGACACCAGGTAAATTGGGTGCCTTGTTCCGCGAGATGGTCGTATTAATACGAAGTCTCGAGTGACCACGGCTGAGGCATTTGGTGAACTCGACCGCCAGACTCGTCGTTACCTGACAAAAAATCGAGAAAGCTCGAGTAAAGAGAAGCAGATGTACATTGACCACGATGGGGAATCATCAGCGCGCTTTCGAGCTACTTTATTCCGGAAAGCTTGGCGGATCGGTTCGTCGAGAATCGCTTCTTCCTTCTCCCCTCGGCTCCTTTCGAGTCCTAGCTTCCGATTGGCGGCACGTTCCAAGGGAAACAAACGAGTACCGTGGAACACCTGCGAGATTGACGACCCGATGATGTCAAAATAATGCTGTGAAAGAAGAAAAAGAGATTTTCTTCCCTCTCTCTTTTTTTTTTTTTTTTTTTTTTTTTTTTTTTTTTTTTTTTTTTTTTTTTTTTTTTTTTTTTTTTTTTTTTTTTTTTTTTTTTTTTTTTTTTTTTTTTTTTTTTTTTTTTTTTTTTTTTTTTTTTTTTTTTTTTTTTTTTTTTTTTTTTTTTTTTTTTTTTTTTTTTTTTTTTTTTTTTTTTTTTTTTTTTTTTTTTTTTTTTTTTTTTTTTTTTTTTTTTTTTTTTTTTTTTTTTTTTTTTTTTTTTTTTTTTTTTTTTTTTTTTTTTTTTTTTTTTTTTTTTTTTTTTTTTTTTTTTTTTTTAATTACACGATGGAAACAATCGACGAAGAGACTTAGAGTCAATGTTGTATTGATTGAATGTTGGCGATGAACTCGATGCACGTTATCGAGACTGTATACAACGTTTGCTGACCCTATGTGCACAAGAGTATTCAGCCTGTTTTAAAGAGAAACGGGTACACCTTGAACAGTGAAGTCTGAACGAGAAAAATTTCCACTACCGCGAACTGCTGTATTAATTTGTCGATCCGAATTTTAGAAGTTTCTCGGAGTAGAGATCGATGCTTGGACTATAAAGATGTTAAACTGATGATTATTGTAAAATATTATATTATACAGGATGTGGTAGGACGTGCAGTACAGCGAGGCAGGGTGTGATTTTAGATGTGAAAATTAGTTGCGAGTGAAGAATACAATTTTTTCGCTTAACGCTATAACTACCAAATTAACGGATTACGGATTTATTATAAAATACAATTTGGCTACTAAAATATGCAACTGCTCTTGGTAAAATTAATGTTGGCTTTTATCGAGTTTTAGTATTAAAACCTTGTTTTATGAGAAAGTCGACGTTGAAATTCTGTAAAGTATACGTGTAATTGATTATAATCGGATTTAGTATTTATACTAATAAGCAGTATTATGATAAATACTGTCTTACGTACACATTATTGAATGATGAAAGTAATGTTCTTTTCGACACTTTCCGAATCAGAAAGCTGTCTTGATTTTGTACTACACTGTTTGTATGATCGGGTAAAATCCAATGATTGTTATAAGACAAGTTATAACAAAGTTATATTCACAGTTGTTATAAGAAACCACTGTGATTGTTTGACCAACGGAAACAGGCTGCAAGTAAACAAAACAGTTTGAAAGTGAAATACAATCCATACCAGATGGTTTATAGATAAGAAAATAAACGGAAAAATAGTGAGGTGTATGCATACTCAATAAATTTATAAATTGAATTTTCTCAAAAAACGGGGCTTCAAATGAAAAAATTCTATTCTTTATTTTCGGTTCGTCTTTACATGTAAGATCATTCTCTGCCATTTTATACTACATGCTGTACTCTGTATGATATATTGCACTACATATGCATGTATATAAAATTTGATGCACGCGTTGCTTCGCGGACAATACGAATAAGAATAAAACGGTGTCGCGGAGGTGAAATTTTTCTCGATGTAATTACTCACGCGTCCGCGAGAAAATGCGACACTGCGGTATTATTGACGGCCTTCTTGCCAGTCTTGTGTTGATTTATACAAGCGAGTAACCCCAACTGAATCTATAAAATACACAAACACGCGTGAGAAGAGAAAGACGAAGATGCTTAACGACAAGTGAATTAATTAAGAAATATAAAATAGGTAGTAACACTTTTTTTCTAGAAGTAACAGAAAGAGATAAAATAACAAATTGTATTTTTGCAAGAGCCATTTGCGTCCGTTCATTAATAAAAAAAAAAAAAAAGGAAAAAAAGAAGGTACTCTAATTGTAGGTATGTCTTTAAATCCCTGATATGTCGCACGAATATACAAACGAGAGAAAAAAATTGTGTCGAAGCTCCTCGTGAGTGAAAGAAGCGCAAAGAGGAAAACTAAAATGATTCCTTCGAAGTTCGATCATTCGATGACGACACGAAAACAGAGTGAAGTGCGATTTAAGGATAGTTATTCGAAAAGGAGACGAGAATATTTTACTTCATCTTTCTTTTATTATTAGGTTGTAACATATGTTTGTCTCGTTTCCTCTATTTGCAAATAAAGATAAAACTAGGATAAATTTATGTTACAACTCAATATATCTTTATGTTTATTATATTCTTTACTCTTACATATATTATTTTCAGAATTTTACAAGAGGTTTTGAAGCGAGCATAAATTGAAACAAATTGGAAGTTTCAAAAAGAAGGACGGAGAAGTTAAATATGTAGTTACGGAAGAAACACGAAGGTCTCGTTGAACAGACGAATCCAAAGATCGTTTTGAATTTTCTTTGTTCGAGTGCGGGACGAATCGATCGTTCCACGCGCACAACGTTTCTTTCACTGTTCCCCATGTTCGATTCTCGTCTCTTTTTCAGTGGTCCCTGTGATGCCAGCTTAACTTGTTCCCTTTATCCGTCTTACTCTTCGTCCGTTCACCAGCGAGTTATCTCAAGTTTCTAAAGACCGCATTACGAGAAATTTCATAGCAGAAGAAAAATTAAAATATGGTTCAAAATTGAAATGAAAATTGTGTGGATGAAACGAAAGGAAAATGTGAAAGATAAACAGAAGCGAAAATGAAATTCTTTCGAAATGAAACAAACTAAGATATTTTATATTATCGTAATTGGAGATTGCAAAAGGTGAAATCACTCGTTATCATAGCTTTTACAAACTGCATACAATAATATTTCATAGAAATCATTATTGAATATTTGGAAGGAGAATGTTTTTTCAGAGATTTTGGATTTCACTTTTTTTGCACGTCGTAGAGGTACTGCAAACCTTTCGACATCTTGTTCCAGTGACAATTTTTGGGATCAGAGAAGCAATCGATCGATGAATGTAACAAAAGAAAAAAAAAGATTACGTAGCGTTATTTTTTTAAATCTAACGGGGGGAAACGTATTTTATCTGGAGGGACGAGCGTTTTGCGTTTAGTTTAAGAATCCCTTCTCGTAGATGTATTTAAACAAGAAAAAGAGAAAACTAATGTTGAGAGGTATTTGTTTTAATCATTGTATTTTTCGATTATTTAATAATCAGTATTCTTTTATCAACGAAACTTCTGAGCGATCCCATCGGGAACCGAATGGTACATCCCGATCATCTTTGTGTGTTCAAAGTTGTCATATGCTTTTTTCAACACCAAAACGGTAATTACTACGTTACGAGAAAGTTGGAAGAATTCATTGGGATATGTAACACTTTATAGAAAATGTACGATATCTTTCATCTTCATAAGAATTTTATCAATAACCTGTTTTTATACCATGTGATCAAGTAAATTACCTTTATTGCTGAAACATCGATATTTTTTGTGATCCTGTTGCATATCAGTCTTTGTACACTTTTACACTAACTTTATAAGCTTTCGATTTTGAAAGACGACTTTGATCGAAGATTCAAAGCTTCTTAATTTTATTTTTATTTATATGATTCTTACGGAAGAGTAGAACAATCTTTTGGAAAAGAATAGAAAAAAAAGGAATTGAACATGGTTTTTAACTGTCGTTTATACTTCTTCGATCCCGTAGAGTTCTCGATGGAACAGAGGTGGCAAAGGAACGAATTGGAGCGCTCAAAACTCAGTCTTTGATACACAATCTAACGCCGTTTTAACTAAGCGACAAAATAAGAGAAGAGAAACAAAGAATAAGAGCGAATCCAGAGAAAATAAAAGAAAGAAAGCACGAGGAGATTAACTCGTCGTCAGTTCCGTCCAACCGTATTTTTGTAAGGGAGAGAAAGTGCGAGAGCCACGAGAGGAAGTGTGAGTGTGCGTATTATTCCTTCGGTCATCAACTTCCGGATGCGCTATTAACACGTTGGCTATGATTGTTACAACATTTTTACATATTTTTCCAAGGTTTTGCAATTAATCGTCGCATGTGAGTTTACGTGGGATTCAAACATTTAGAACCTCTTCCATCGAAATTTATTGTTAATCCTTTGTGATCCAAGTTGATACGATGAAACTTTTCAATAATCACAAAGTTTTTTTGAAGAAGCTTAATCTTCCATACGAAAACAAGCTACAATATTTAGTTAATTAAAATATATAAAAATGGATAAAAGATATCGATAGAATAGAATCTCAATTCCAATTTGAGATAACACTGAAAAATGTTAATTATTCTAATAAACTTCGATCGATCGACATCAATTCATCTATTATAAGGAATGTGAGCTGTCCAATGAAGCGAGGAAGATAGTATTTCATAGCCAAGGTGTTAACAAGTTGAACAAAGAGTTGACGAAGCGCATCCTCATGCACGAGGAAACAATCGGGTTTCCTCTTGTTCGACCACAATGTACATACATACATATACGTAAATCGCCTTCGTTGTTTAAGCCTTTGCACTTCTAACGAACAAATACTACGAGCTGTCTACGCTCAATTAATTGTAACTCGACACACCGAACAGATATCGTAGTAGAGCTTACGATTGTAATTTAGGATTAATCGAACGTAAAGTATATAGATTATAACTTACAAGTGATTCCGATCCTCCACGCGTTATGAACACACATGCTCATAGCTCGTAGAGATCGTTTTATTATAAGCATTTTCTTATTTTATCTTCTTGTTTTTGTTTTGTATATCATTTTCATCGTGCCAGTTTAATCGTATATAGAAAGACACTGTTTTCTTTTCCTTTTATTTTTTAATTATGAAGATTATTGCTATGTCTATTATAGATATTATGTGGAAGACGATCAAAGAAGAATTCAAATTCTTTTTTCGTTCTATTTTTTGTTTTGTATTGTTAAGGGATTTTTATCGACTAATAATTACGATAATAAATTACGATCACGATACTGTAATCGTACGAATGATATACATAATGCAGTTAATTACAAAATGGTTCATTGATGAGGACGTATGGTTATAGGACGAAGATTAATATCATACGAAGCTATTAATCGTCTGCTAGAACGTTCTAGTTTTGTACGTTAATGTAAATAACAATAACGATATTTTCTATATATACTAATTATAATATTTCCTCGTACTATTTGCGATCGCACCAGTGCAAAGGATTAAAGGCCCGTGAAGAACGCGCAGGGACGATGTATTTAATTACATTATTTTATCTGTTCGGTTTTTCGTATATCTCGAAAGAACTTGTGCGAGACGGTACTACGTTTAAATGAAATTTCAAAATTTTGCTATATTCGAGTTCTCGTTGGACTGACATCTTTTTTAAAGATTAATAATGATATAATAATAGTAATAACATATTATGATAATTAATAATTAATAGAAACCTAGATAATTAGATTATGCAATTTCCAATAGGCCTGGATTAATAAATTTACTTTACTACTAAGCCTAATTAGTGTTAATATAGTGTAAGCAATGAATTGGTATAATTTTAGAGTAGTACCGTCGTTTTTTCTTTAATGTAATTTTATTTTTAACGCGTGATTGTGATTCCCTCTGTGAAAATAGAAAATTACGGTGAGTCCAATTTTATCAAAAAAAAAAAAAAAAATATATATATATATATATATAAAAAGTGTTCCACTACGAAACTGATAAACTTTGTCAGCATATTTACAGAGCCATTCTAAACGAAAAATGTTATGTAAATAATGATGTATGTAGGATTATTTCAGTCTGTTAGCTATAAGCTTCAACATTTTAAATGTCTTCGCGTTTTTTATATGATAATGACAAAATGAGAAAATATCTCTGTCTTAGGTCGGGCAAGGAAAAATATGAAAAACAAGAAAGTGGCAGAAATAATCTTATGTAAGGATGCACGAAGTCGCACAATTTCAAATAAATAATTAATCAAAAAGTTAAGTAGCTTCGATACATCTGATCATTGTTTGTGCTTTATATCAATAAATTTCCCTTATCTAGAAAACGAAGATGAATCGACACATTTTTTACTTGGAACAACATCGTGGACATGCTGACAAAATTTATGATCTGGTCGTGGAATACCCTGTATATTCACTATTTATAGAGTGCTGAAATCAAGATACACAGAGGGAAATGATTTTGTAAGATTCTTCAGAGATTGAACTCAATCGATTTTTGTAACTCAACGAGCTTGTCTTTTTGGCTGTTTTTAACATTTATCAAGTTTTTCGTTCCCATGCGACGTTCCTCGTTTAACGCGTAAAACTAATCGACCTTAGCGTTTAAGGATCGGCCACGGAACAAACTGAACGTCCGCGTATGGACAGCTGAGAACAAATAATAACTCTATTGAAAATTTAAAAGACTTACGCTTATTACTTCCTTTCCATTTAATAGAAAATATACCAGGACAATAATTCTACTGAAACGAAAAATTTCGGAAATTTACGTTCAGAAGTTTCCTTTTCGTATAACAGAAAATTATCATAAATTGATCATATTGTATATGTGATAATATGTGAATAACACGGAACGTATAAAGAGTTTATCCGAGAATTATCCGAGTCGCTTGGGGAGCATTTACACGGCGCGAAACTAAAAAAATCGAATCTTTGTTGTACGATCGATTAAATCTTCCATGAAACTCATCCATCACCTTCCGTCTAATTTTTTTAGACGACAAAAGAGACACGAGACTGCAGGCGATAAAAAAAGAGGGAAGTATCATCGCTGATCAAGATTCTTGCATGGAAAAGTCGGTAGGACGATCGAGATACCGTGAAACGAAGTGCAAATATTCGTAATCCGTGAAATATCACGGCAGTTCTAAAACGAGCTACGCGTGCCGGCTGTTTGCATCTAGATTATGTATTCATGGGATTATGAGAGCACAGAGAGGGGTAACCGTGTCCTACAACCCTTCATCGATCAGAGAAATCATATCAACGAGAACTATCGCCGAAACGGACTATCGTTATATCGAAAATGCACGTGAAACAATTTTCTTTTTAACTCAGGTGAAAATAAATCGAGATCGTATAATTTGTATAACGATAAAGTAAGGAAAACTTTCGAGTGATATAATAAGAGTTGAAATAGGTGGATTCATTCGACGGGAATTTACTTAATTGGATACTATATAATTAAAATCTCTTTCGACTAAATAGAGTTCATATAGTCAGATTTCTGCTGCAATATGAGCTGATACTTTCTAGGCTTTTTCTGAAATACTCAATCATTTATTAAACGAAGACATTAATGAAGATAAAAATTAATGGAAAACATTTGAAAAGTATATTGATGATATTATTTATAATTAAACGGTCGAGTAAAATTTTGGTGCTTGTTCTTGAAATTCATGCAGGGATGTCGCAACGGCGAGTCAGGTGCACTGTCGGGATCTGACGACGAAAACAAGAATTCTCGAATGTGAAAGGAAAGCCGGCCGTTCTTGTTGTGACGGAGATAAGTTAAGCTCTCTTCTTGTCGCCACCTCGAGCGTCGAAAATGCTGTTTTCTCACAAAACGCCGGCAACAATGCCACCAAGGACGACGTGAACGACGTGAACGACAGACTAGCCCCGCGTAAGCGGATTATCCCTAACCGTAGAAAGCGATACTCAAATACACCTACGCTCGGGAATCAATGATTCGTGTACACATCAGCATTCGCGTCTTTTATTGTCATCGATCTTCAGAGCCATTCTTCTCGTTTTCTTCTCTTTTTTTTTTGACTCTCCTCTCGTCATCGTATACTCCGTAGTGCGTAATCACTATCTGCTGGAGATCTTCTTCATGGAGAGGAAGCTCATTCAACTCTCTATCTTTTTTTTTTCGCTCCTTAGTTTCCTTTGTGAACGCTGTACACGATCGAGAGTATGCCGATAGTAAAGATTCATAGTTAGTGGAATTTTCTCAGGAATTGGAAGAACAAGACGCAACAGTGTTACGTACCGTTGATGTAGAAATGATTATAATATTAATTTATTAAGAATCGAGCGACGAAATATTTACGTATTCGCGAAGACTCTACCGCTAAGAAACACGAATTTTTCATAGAACATAATTCACATATATCGTTCTATTGCAGAATCACACGTCCTCCAATTGCCGTGTTCTTGACTTAGTCGCTTTTCAATTCTCTTAGAAAAAGCTTCCTGGCCATGCATCATATAAATAATTTCACTCTCTGAAACAACAAAAAGGAACAAGTAGGAAGAAGGAGTGG
Organism: Bombus impatiens; assembly: GCF_000188095.3. Classification (NCBI taxonomy): domain Eukaryota; kingdom Metazoa; phylum Arthropoda; class Insecta; order Hymenoptera; family Apidae; genus Bombus; species Bombus impatiens. The sequence goes on from NT_176638.1 coordinate 448,780, forward strand.
AGCGCTACATACAAGCAAAAGTAAGTATAGTACTGTGCAAATGTCTTACGCTTTATACTGTTACACCTTGAAAATGTGTTTGTAAATTTCTATAACGCGATTCGATGAGATAACAAAATAGAAATGATGAACACATTGATATGGACTAATGTTATCTATAATTTTCCTGTTTTAAATGAATATAATAAAGAAAACTCATGGAAACTATTCAAAATGACCTATCGAAATGTTGTAGAAATGGAGAACGTGTAATAGCTTAGGTAACAATTTATAATTTCCTTGATGATCTTTTATCCTAGAGATCGCTTAAAAATACTGTTTCTAAATAGGCATATCGTTTCAAGTAAAAAAGATCTAGAAGAACGGGAGGCCAGAAACGGGACGAAATATTCTTCGAACGAACTACGACCCAGGGGCAAAAAAAGCAAAACGATGGAGGGACCATTGTACCGTTCCTGTCTTTTGCAATTTAGACACACGATACGCGTGTTCGCACATACACACAGATATACATGTTAAATTATAGAGGCCCAGTCGAATACTATAGAAATCATTGGCTCGTAAATATATTTGTGCCAGGGGTTGGATGGTGGCCATCCGGCGATGGGATTGGCTAATTACGATGCAGAGGGGTAAAACTAACGTCACTGGGCGTGCACAAGCTACGATTGGCCATAGGTAAGGGATGGAAACGGCCACGAGGGATGAATAGTTCCCCCCTTTCCTCTTAGTTGCGTATACGTGAAATCTACGGGGTGTACGTGAAATTTTCAGCAAGAGGGGACGGTTCGAGAAAGGGAGGATGTACTCGGAATGAAAAGGGGACAAAGGAAAGGAGAGGAAAGGCGGTACTTTCGCATAGTTAATCGATAGCATCTCTTTTTCCAGCTATTGTCTAGGCTCTTACCCTGTCACCAACAGAAACTGAAACCGTATCCGAATTCTCTGTATGTTGCATGGCTTTTTCGAGGGATGTACTTACGTCAAGCTTTAATGTAACGAGGAACGTTTAGTTTCACGAAAAGAGGTGCATATGCAGATTGTTCAGTACCATCTGCAGCAGCTTATAGAATATGCACACACTTATTGTTCTTATATTTAGAGAAACGAAAACAGGAGGATTGAAGATTTTTTTCTATAGATTCTATAACTTTGTTTCATACGATTTAAATAACAATGGCGTTATTACATATTTCTCTGGATACGAGAAACGATTGCAATTCTGGGTAGACGTCAGTCAGGTTCTCGAAGGAATGTATGAAAAGGATGAAATAGGAAATGGCTAAAGTGGAGTCCTAAAGTGTTGGCCAGGAGTCACGATAATTCAAGGAGGTCACGCACACGCCAGATGGATCCCGTGTTCTCCGTTACTCTATATGCGTGCACGACGCGTGGATTTCGTTGGACCTCTGCACGATATTTGCAGCTGGCAGGCGTACGTAAGAAACGAGCTAGCACGTGCTCCTTTCCACGAGTATATATATATGTACATCTCAGTGAAGACTTCTAGAATCCACGAATTTAGTCTCAAAGCTGGGAGAAATTCGATTCTTGCGAAGAGAGAGATAGAGAAGCATTCTTCGTGTATAAATAATACTCTTTAACATACTCTAGGAGTAGAAGAAAATATAATACTAATATTAACGCCTACACTCTCGAATTCTTTTGATAAGTTATTAATTAACCAAACGATAAATATATTTAATAGTAGTAGTAGTAGTAGCAGCACTTTGCATTTTTTGTGCGATAAATGCATTCATTTTCAGTAAAACTGGTAAAACAAAATCACGGGGAAAGTTTATGTTTCTATTACATATCTAATATGTACATACAATATAATAATTAATAAGAAACAGCTTTTTTCGCAAGGTAAAAAGAACTCAGTCCTGAAACTGAACACACAGTATCAATGATATTTATCTGCAATAAAATATTACACTAATATTGTATAATAAAATATGATTCATCTTAGACATTCTATATTCCGCTATTTAGAAAGACAAAGAAACAGTGCAGCGTTGTTTCAGTGGTAAAATTGGAATAGTTATTCGCGAGTCGACCGTTTGCGTTGAAATAATGTTCCATGACACCGCAAATTCGCTCCAGCGATCCAACAAGCTGTCCAGCATCCGCAAAAGGCGAACCGTTATCGTCTGGCCACCGCGTATCGTCGACAGCATTGTCAACCGATGCGCGTGGTCGGCGATCAACGTGACGAGACCTTGCGTGTACCTCTTAGATATAGGATTACGGTATCGATATCGAATTATACGCCGTCTTGAATCGATACCGGTGGAGAAAAAACTCACCCGACTTCTCTCCATTTTGAGATGGTGGATAGAACGGGAGACGGAGGATCCTCCTTCGTTTGCCATGGTATAGAATCGACCTTAACCCTACTGCAGTCCTTGAATTTTTATGCCTGAATCACACTCACGTTTTACTGAAAAGAAAGATGTTTAACGCCTTAACAAAATCTTTAACAGAAGAACGGGAGGAAGAGAAGTTCTATTTTTTCCTTTAAATTTAAGAAATTTAGGTAAAGAGAAAAAGTTGGGTTGAAGATGCTTGAAAGAACATTGCAGAGCTAAGCGAATTTTCTTTGGTTTAATTACGATAGTGTTCGTTAACATGATCAATTACAAAATAGGAGATCCATAAATTAACGAATTCTATATCTAAAAGATCTCAAGAAATTCCATTCGCGAATCAACTCGTGTTCCACGATTAAATCATTGGATAAATAAATCATTGGATTTATTCTTCTAAAAATACTACAAGTTGGCAAATATCTTCTTCCAATCGTATCATTTCAATTCTTTCGATATTACAATGTGGAAATACAAGAATTCAATGAAAGTAGAAAAGAAAAGAAATAATGTGAATTGGTAAGTTTCTTTTATGCGGTTTGACGCTGATGCTCTGTTGCCAATTTCTCGTCGTTGTACTCGTTGTTGCTCGTCGATGCACGATCACCATGACCTGCGTCCTACTCCATTCACGAAGACAAAGTAACCATGTAATCGAGCTTCTCCGAGGAAGCTCCTTCCACTGTCTTTTTTTTCTACTTTTGTCCCTCCGTCGTTGATTTCGTTTCCTTTCCTCCGTATGCTCCGTTTCGTTCCATCGATAATCACTTGAAAACGAACAAATTGGGTGAAACTGCTGGGACGAGGGATTGAAATTTTATGTTATATAAAATTAAAAATTTTATGCCAGTCATTTTCACTGGTATGATAATTGTAGTGTTAAAGATTTTCAATAATAAAAGTTGTAAATTACGATAGAGGACTAATTGTGAGTAATTTGTCTCACTAAAGTAGCAAAGGGGACGTTGAAGGGAAAATTGTACCACTTGAGAAATCGTGACTCCCGAGGCGGCTCGTCGCGTCAAAATAGACATCTGCGTTCTCGATCCTTTGAGGACCTCTTCAGACCTCTTTGAAAACCTCCGTGGAGAGGTCCTGAAGGGTCAGATTGCGCAAACAGGGTCGACAAACAGACACGAGAACTATTTTCTATTTCCGGCTAGAGCACGCGTGCAAAGTCAAACAAATGATCGATGAATTGACCGCTCCTCTTTCAACTTTTCCCCTTAAACTTGGAAAATAGTTAAATATTTATCCAAGTTTCAAACACGGCTTTCCATAATCTCTGTGTGCTTTTACACCTTACTGCTAGTATGTTTATATAATTCGTGTCACTCGTTGCCGATTCTAATGTAAAACATTATCACATTCTTCTATAATATCCTACCTTGACTAATTTTATATAATACACTTCACCAAACAAAGATTGCGTGTATTAATGAAAACAGATGTTAATAGCCCACAGATTTAAAGTGAAATAAAATTCTCCATCGAATTTCTCTACTAAATTTTTTCAATGAAAATTCGTGGATCGGAAACAATTATCTACGGCTAAAATAGATTTAATGATTTCTCGACTGGAATTAGAAGAAGGAAAGAACCAACGGAACGGATTGAAAGGGAAAAAGTATCCGAAGAAGGCGCTACCCTCCGCAGTACCATTTAAACGATTTAACGTGGGTGTAATTGAAAGGCGCGTAACGGCTGATTACGAGTTCCGGAAGGGGCCTATTCATCCGTGCGACAAAAAAGTACGACAAAGACAATGCTGGGTCCCGGCACAAACACGGCATCGCCTTGATTAAAATGAGAATTAGGGAAATAAAGCTGCCTGTCCTAATTGCGCCTAGCAGTTTATCGCATGACCTTATGTCGACACGACGAGTTGGCCCTCCAGATTGCCAGCTAACTTTATGAACCCTGACATCCTTTTACGTCGGTCAAAGACGCCTGTGAAACTAATTTTCCTCTGTACTGATTTGTACAGTTGTGTGAAAAGATTTTCGATTTTCAATGAAATATTAATATAATATATGTATACTTACATAACACTTGCGACGGTTTATTTTTCTTTATTTTAAGCTATTTTCTATATTCACAAAAAAGTTCAACAATTACGTCAGTCTTCTCAACGCGAGAATTGATTGCAATTTTAATAAATAATAAAGAAAAAAAATTACGTCAGTAGCACAGATTAAATATCTAAATCGAATGTATTAAACAATCGATGTTGTGGCAACTTAAGATAAGATTTTCAGCCTCGGATGTTAATGACCTATTTGAAATTAGTAAATATAATCTTGACGCTTTTAGCGAAATATTATATTTTCTGCATCAAATCGAGAAGTAAAATATTCACAACTATTCAAGAATACAAAGAAAATGATTCTACACTTTGCTACGGTTACTACCTTTCCCCATAGTCAGCATTATGGGAAATCTCAGTTCGTCTTTGAAATCGAGATAAAAGGGTAACACGTTGTCCGATGACGACGATCTTTTTATGAACCCGCCCCCGTGCCGGAACGAATGGCAGACGATTAAATCCTCGACTACACGAGTCATCCAGCTTCACTGAAAAACGAACAGATTCAATGAAACATGACTTCTAACCTGAACAAGGTTAAATCCATCTGAAACATCTCCTTTCCTTTTTCCAAACACACAAAAAAATAGAAGTAATTCCTTTTAATCTCTTGCAAAATCCAAAAGAGAAAAAGAAAGAAAGAAGAGACGAAGCTCGTATCGAAACGCAAGAAAGAAGGGAGATAGAAGAGACTTCCACGGGGGTGGGTTTTTAACGAGAGGGTGCATCACCTGGTAGGACCATCCATCACGCGAAGGAAGAAGGGCTCGACTAAACGTATATATATAGCGAGGGAGGGCAAAGAGACGAAGGGACGACGGTATCCACAATTTGTCCTCGTCACGTTTAACGCGGCCGCTCTTGGAGGCACGCAAAACGGCCGAAAGGGGTTGCAGGCCTTCCTGCACCCGGTTATAACCTTGTTACACCGACTATATATTATGTGCGATTAAATACGTAACGGGGAAGCTACGCGTAGCGTGTCCATTAACTCCTCGTCGCAGGATATTAACGTTTTGTATATTGTTCACTGTACAACCGTTCACAGGATGGAAGATGGGGCTTGTAAAGCGCACACGGCGTCCAAGCTATCCTTCACCTAAATACGTTCTTTTCCGTGTCACTTAACTATTTTCCTTCATTTTTACGATGATTTATTTGGGGCAATAAGATTCTTTTGTGAACGAGAATATTGCAGTCAAATTTTAGATATTTTTGTAGGTAGAAGTAACGTTTTGGGATAATAAGTTTCAGGTAATTTGAGTAGCCCATTCTGTTTAGTACACACTGTCATAAAATGGTTCGTAATCTTAGAAACAGTTATATAACACGGTTTGACAACATTGTGAGGTATATTTTTATAGAATGTTAAATAGCAACCATAAATGGAACTAGCCCATATTTAAATTCCTTTAGATATAGGACCCATATAAAATTTTTAATTAGTTTTGTCTCCGTTTATTTGTCAAATATTTACCTTCACAAAAAAACGTTCCTTTTTAAAATATTGAATTTTACTGATCTTCGATATATTTGATACTGACGTCATATACATATATACATATGCATACATGTGTCAAAAGCCTCTACATTGTCGATCCTACATTTAAGGGTCTATAATTCCTAACTATAAACATCTGTAGTTCTGCCATTATGACAAGAGTATAATCATTCAGATTACTTAGTATTATAAAGTACTTCAACCATGAGATAAATCGACTTCGTCATTGAATCTATCTAACCAGCTCTAGTTTAGTCTGCCCTAAGTTCCACGTGAATGGACTTCGGCCTAGAACTTCCTGCGGTGGTCCCATCGGCTCGTAACTCGTTTTTAGACGAGTAATTTTAGACGTTGCTCGCCGTTTGAATCGCGTGGAAAGGATTTCTTGGTAGAAGAAGCCGATGTCGCGGAAAACGGTCGTCGTTTCCCACAAGCGGAAGGGGCGTCGTTAATCGGCCTCCGAGCACCACCAGACATCAGAGACGTCTGGCAGGAGAAACAAACAGAACGGAGCCTACGGTGCCTTTTATTATCGACGTAAGCGCGGTTTTATTACGACGAAAAACTGTTTGGACCGCCGTCAGGCTTAAGCTTCCGGAGAGAGAAGCTGCTACGGAGCGTAAAACCAAAGCTTTGACGAGTGCCGACGGCATCCATATTCTCGCGACTTTTCTCCGTTTTCTGGCGTCGGAGATATGACTTTAATGAATATTTACGCGACCGTGCCTTGATTAGCTTTTTCTTGTAACTGTTAACTGTTCGTCTACTGTGGTGTTTCTTCTAGAGAAAGATGAAATATTGTTGTTTACGCGGATAAAACATAGTCTGTTGGCTTTGGCCGTCAGAAGGATACTGAAACTGGCCGCATTTGTACTATGGATATTATCGTTTGATTTTGTAATTATTTAGAAGTTTGGAATCATATTATGTACTTCTGTATTTGGAGGTACAATTATTTGGCTAACTAATAATATCTGCAAAATGATAAGTGACAGGTTGTAGGTTACAGACTTCTCTTTTTATAATGCAATAATCGACTAAAATATATATAAGTCACAACTGTAGATATCATGGGCTTGTGCATTAGGTACATTTTTCGCAAAGTTTCTATTCTCTACAAATATATTACGCAATACAGCAGACTAGTCTGTAGCATTAAAAGGAACCGAGAATGAAGTGCCAACAGAACGTATAATTTTGTTCTTTAAATTGGTGTACCTGTAAAGAGAGTCAATTCTAGTGACCGTCCAACAGCGTCCAGTTCGCAAAATTAGGGAGATAGGGAAAATTACCGGTGCGTCCAGTAGGATGGGCGGTCAGTTTCCTTCATGAATGGTCAACTTTCCTCCGTGAACAATCGAAGAGGTTGACCATTGTCCCTTCCTCCTTTCTTTCTTTCTTCCTTTTTTCTTTTTTCATTATTTCGTTGGATTGAAAACGTTTCGATTCTCGGACAACGTTCAACAGACACGCGTGCACGACGCAGCTGCGTTACTTAATTGACAGAAAGGGCACGCCACAGGAAACACCTTGTAAATTTACCCCCACCCGTGTAATTCGATCAAGAACCCCGTTGACTCGCGACACTGTTGACATTTGGTTATTTTGACGTCACGCTGGGATCCATCGATTCGAGTGAACTTCTACGGAGCACCGGCGCTCGTAACCCTTCCACTTCTCGGCCCTCCTCTGGGGACCACCCGTGGATCCTGTTGCTCGCATCGACTAGCAAAATTACGACAGAATGCTCAGGAATTAACGGACACCAGATTGAAACAATATTCGACGATGAATCGGAAATAATTCATTTTTTGCCAGATTTACTCCTTTCATGACGTATGATGGCACGAAAGCGGGTACAAAACACAGTTGGTTGCGGGGACTCGCGAGCGACGAGTAGCTCGTAAAATCGCGAACCGCGTCAGCCGGTTTTTAGAGACTAATGGAATATGATGTCAAGCTGGCCGCGGCGCTTGCGTTGTAAATCTCGATGAATTATCGTCGTTTAAACGACTGTGAAATTAGCGGTTTAGCGAGCCGCGTCTCTGGATCCTCTACGCGTAGAAGCGCACCTCGTAACTGTCTTCTAGGTGCTAAATTTCGCACGAGCCCATCTCGAGGGGCAAAATCCCGGGACGTGGAACGGTTTCTGCACGAACTTGAACAGACACGTGTTTCCTCCGTTGCTTTTGCGAGGGTAGCGCAGTTATTCTGCTCTTGATAACGAAAAAGATGTGAATTTAACCACGATGCTTCTGTTACCCTTTCAGAAGAAAAGCAGTTTTGTTATTAAAACAAAAATAAGAGAGGCACGGAACAACTTTTAGTACAATCATAACACCTTCTATATAAACTCAGAGGAAACACATATGAAATAGACTCAACTATGACCTTAGTAAGAAAATAATCAGATTCAAATAACCAGACTCAGGACAGGTCACGTCAACATCGCATATTGTCATCTTATCAAGATACAGGAACCTGAACTCTGTAAATATTGGAACACCAACAATACTATCGGACCACTATTTTCATACTGCACTGAAGATACAAGATGCTAATTATATTATTAAGACATACTCATCAATATACAAACACTTCGAACTAACGTAAAAAAGATTCGAAATTGTCTAATAGATACAGTCTTCTTGCACCACCTACGAAAGTATACGAACCGTACCAACATGCCGACTAATGACTAACTAATTATTTACTAATTAACAACACCTACTGAGATAACTGTACCAAATTAAGTTTGTAATTAGCATTACCTATCACAATATCTTGCCAAGGGATATGCTGACAAACAATAAATATGAAAATTTTATTATTTGTTTTATTATTACCGTATTATTGATTAATACTTTTAACATTTCTATACTCAAGCTTTTATAAATCATATCGATCTTATTGTCTAACTCTGAATGCTCCAGTTTATGTACATTAATGGGTCTCATCCGCATATCAACAAATAAGTAATAGTTATTGTGAAAGAAAAAAATTGAAAAATTATTGTTCTTGATAATAGAAAAGAATCGAAAAAGAGCATCTAGAAAAGAGGAAATAGAAGAAACAGCGGAAACGACGATCCAGTTATTTGCAACGAATCGACGTCTCCCCTCGAGCATTTTGCGTACAATCGAGGCTGAACGATACAAAAGTCGCGTTCTCCTCTTTGAAGCGCGTAACAGAAGCGGAACCGACATTTGCATCGACGTGGAATCGTGCCACTAGGTCTTTCCATCGAACAGCCGCGATCAGTAACCAGAGAGGGGAGGTGAATGGCGAAAGAACAGGTACGAGACCGCCTTATTTTGCTTTCCAAAAATGCACAAACCATCGGCTGATCCGTCAGTGGCATCGTTAAAGGAACCGACAGTTGGACAATAAGTTCTTTCGTATCCTCTTACGTATGCGAATTACACGGATCAAAAACCATCAATGTCCATCGATCATATTCGTGTCGGACACGTTGACGTGTCTTTGGAAAATTGGTCATTTTCACGGTTCTCGTTGATAGTTGAATGTCTTCACCTGGGCTTCTTGTAATTGAAGAGATTTTTCGAAAAATTCTACTCTCACAAAAATGTTCACTGCTCTGGCCGATAGTTAAATGTCTTCACCTGGATTTTGTATAATTCTTAAGAATTGTATAATTCTTTTGAGCGATTAAGACTCTACTTTCACAAGAATCGATCGTTCTTTCAGTTTCGATTGTTAACTGAATATCATTGATAGACTTTTTACATCTCTCGAAGTATCTGAATGATTTGATCGCTTTCTTCCATGGCGAACATTTCGATCATCAAAAACAGATGAACATTATCTGTCTAAATTCTCTTTTTCGCCATGCAAATTCCACATGCAATAGCAAAGTCCACTTTAGTATCCTGGTAATCCACTGGAATTCCTTTGCAAACGTACCTGTTCATCGAGGAGTTGAAAAATCAGTTTCGAGTGAAAACGCTCGTTACATTTACCATTGATCGTCTCCTCGAAGGCGAGTCGAAGAAGAGCAACGTCTCAAGAGAGGCGATCATTGAAAGGAAACGAAATGCGAGCAATGGCGTGACGGGAAGTCGTTTCGTCAATGGCTACCGTGTATAGGCAGCTCTGACAATAAACGACAGCGAAGAGATCCAAGGGAGAGAACCCCCTTCGATCTGCCTGTTCGAACGTTCTCGAGGTGTAAATGGCACGAAATGGTATTAAAGGCACCTTCTCTACCTGCTGGACACTTTTCAACCCAGAGCCGTTCTATGCTCCTCTTTCTTTCTCCTTCGTTTTCTTTTTTCGTTTCTGTAAAATTGAAACGTAACGTTGACGCATCGAGGTCCATTCATAGAGAAGGACAGGAGAAGCTGGGGCACGGTAGCGCCTTTCCAGGAACTTCTTCCATTCCTTTCACGTTTCCTTTCTTTCTTGTTTATTCATTCCTTGTCATAGTTATTCTTCGCCATCGCTTTTTTTCAAGCCGAACATTTCGCTGATACGTCGATCGTCGACGAGACTTTTTAAGAATGACGAATAATTGATTTTTTTGACGAAGATCGCGTGACAATCAGAGAGACTAGAGGCTAAGAACAGGCGAATAAAACTGTTTTTAATGTGATAGAATAATATTGGAATATGGAAAGACCAAACGTAGCGCTGTTCGTAACACCATATGCGTGATTAGTATGTATGTATTAGCTAATTATTATAAATTATATCATAACACGCGGGCTTCTTTCCTCTCGCTTTGAATTCCGACGAGTACCGAAATAGTGCTGCATCATTGACATGTATTAAATACAAATATTATTACAAACTTATATTATTACAAAATTTGTGTCTTTCAGTATAAACATATATTTCCGTGAAACTTAATAGTGATTCGGTAGAAGAAGATAGAAAGGAAGATTCTCAGAAACATTCGATTAGAGTATAGAGTATAACAATACTTTTAATTATTACAATTATCAGGAGCTTTGAAAATATTAGGAGCATACAATATGAATGTATATCTCTTCTTCAAAATTTACGGTAGGCTCGTATAATGATATAGAATTTCCTCCACGAAACCCTCGAAAGCCCGAGGATATTACGAATCAATTCCCAGCTATAAATATAAAAATACATCCGATGCTATAGATGAGGAAGATCCTGTCGGCAAACAGGATAGCGTTACAGATTCCTTAAAAGAGATCTTAGCTCTGAATTGAATGGCGGCCAAGAGAGGGAGAGGCAAAAACAGAATGGCCTGAATCGGAGCTGGATACGAAATCAGAGGATTAGCCAAGTTGAATACCTTCTCGGTGATTTCTTTTCTCGTCTATCTTCCTAACCGGTACGTACATCTTTCCTTCTTCGAAATTCGACGGATCAAAGGTGAACGTCCCAAAAAAGGAAGCTAATCCGTACAATACATGCGTGCGAGCATTTCGCGTGTGTAGCTCGATCCCGACGGGAAATCGTGACGGTATTATGAGATCTAGATCGCGTGGGAGGGTAATGTTTACACCTACGTAACGCAACACCGATTCAAGAAATACTATAAGTCGTGAAATCGAACCTATTAGTTGCTGCAGTCGTTTATTATTGGACCAACTTTTATATCACCAGCCAAAAATTTAGGATTAGTATTTATCCATATTTTTATTTACAAGTATTTTTAGTATTATTAAATATTATTAAGTAGTAAGTATTGTTTATAAGTATTAACAGTCCTGATAATTTCGTAGAAAATCTAATCTCCAGATTATCAGAAGATCCAGATTAAAACGATTAATTCTACGATCAAAGTTATGCATTCATAAAAAATTAGAATACGCGAAAAAGGTTCGCGAAAATTATGTGTAGAAGCTTCAGGAAGCAATGCATTAACAATTGTATATTGTAGTATACAGATGCTGTTGTTTCAGCTTCGTTGAGAAAATTTGTGATGAATTAAATAGGAAATTCAGAAGAAATTCGGAAGAGCTATGACAAGTTTCCATAACGATACGTTTAGAGGATCATTTATAGTTTTTTAAAGTTTCGAATTATTCGAGAAAAGCTAAGCTTTCAACATAACGTCGATCGACGTCTGTTTCAAAACGTCCCAATGATATTTGACGTTTCACACCCTTCTCTTCACGCCCCGTAAGAAAAGTAGAGAGGCGCGAGACCGTTCACGAACATTAATAAAAATTTCACTGATCGATGCCCACGAACCATAGATCCTCGCGAGCGTGTACTGCACGCGGTCGCAGAGAACCGAGCGGGTACGTTGCGCAGGTAACTCTTTCGATCTGTAAAGGGCACCCCTGATCTTTCTGAGCCGTCGCCCAGCGGGATGCTACGTTGGTCCCCTTTTATTTTGATTTATTCGACGTTAACTCGCTTTGACGCCCGGTGGCCCGTGCCTCTGAATAACAGCAACGACTCAGAGTACCTTTGAAACATTGATAAAGAACAATGTCTTTCGTCGAGTGTTCGACATATTGTATCTTTGACATCGTCCAAGGCCAAGGAAGAAGAAACTAATTGCCTGGGGATGATTTATCGCTTCTTAGATAACTATTGATGATGATAAATGTTGTAGAAGATATAGCACAGAAAATGGTAACGAGATTCGATAATTCGTATCGGAGGCATGACGTAGTTTGACAAAAGAGCGAGTCGCACTTTTACCGATAAAGATGGAAATTTGCGAGCCACCCCAGCATGGGAGCAGAAAGGGTAACACATGTCGATCCAACAGTTAAGATACGGGGAACGATGGGGTTGGATTCGGCCGATTTTTACCCCAAAAGCTAGGTTTTGTGTCGCGCAAGTCGTAAATCAAGGGGCGTAAAATCAATTATCACTTATCGGTGGCCGTGACTCGGTGAAAGCCTGAACCTGTCGCTTATATCCAGTCTGTCCGACTTTTTCATCGTCAACTGATAAAAAAAAAAACAGGGAAAAATTAAGTCGTAGCATACGAGATATTTTCAGCCCTAACGTCCGTATATCGAATGAAATACCATCACTAGACTACGAATGTTGATGCAAATTCATATCTTTACGAATACAACTAAAGGAAAGTAGCTCAAATACTATGATAAATAGTAGTTGTACGTATATATATATAAACATTCACGGTTGTTGTCACAATAAAACAAAACTACGAGATGAGGATAGAAATACTCGTAACCTTGAAAATTGAAAGAAAGAATCGTAAGATAAATTATAAGAATGGAATCAAGGTGTGTGAAAGAAATCAATGATAGTCGGAGGCGAATCACTCGGAGCAATCTCGTCGTCTTTAAAGAGAACCGGCAAGCAATAATACTTTTGTGAGACAGTCGTCTCTGTGACGTCGAAAATCATGGAAGAATCGAATCGATTTTATCTTCTGTCAGGCGCAACGGATACTTTTTTTTTCTTTCGGGCACTCAGGCTCGATCGAATCTTCCTGGCCCAGGGTAAAAAGAAAGGAAAAGAGGGAGGAAGCGATGCGTAGCGTCTCGGAGTGATGGACGATCGATCTCTACTGATTTCTTGCGCCATAGAACACGAGTCTTCTCGCTGTTCCTTGTCGAACAGTACATAAACAGTACATAGAAACGGCACAGAACCAACCGTACTTTCGAGATTTCTATTTCTTTATATATTTTTGTAGATAATTGTCGTATGGAATTTTGAGCATTCTGATTCTTTCTATTATTTGATATCGTTTACCTAATAATTTGGTAAAACAAAATACGTGAAATTAATGTGATGTTAAATGGTCGACCGACAGAATCGATTGATCTTTGATAAATATATTTATACCAAATAAATTACACGCTGCCACTTTCTGTACATAGTCCATTATTACACGCTTGGCTGAAGCTGTTTGCCTTTCCCATGTACGGAATAATCCGCGATTTCGACCGACTTGTCGCACGTATCGCGCCTTCGCATTATCCCGAAACGGGTAAATACCCTGTCAGCCTGCTCTGGAATCGGCTTAAACGCCGCTTCGCTGGCGTGTTGACGTGTGAAAGGGGTGAGAGTTCACGATTCTCCCATATTTTCTATGAACACCTTTGACTTACTACAAACATCTTTAACCTATTAGTGATATCTTCAATTTGCATAAAATTGCAATGATAGTGTAAAAATAATAACTTCAACAGGATTTTATTATGTTAACTTCACGAAGCTCACAGCAGTACGATCGAGTTTAACTCTAAATCTATCGACACTTCGTGTATACCTATTCCTACCGTGTGCGGTCAAAATGACTAAAGATGATTTAAAGTGATTAAAGAAGTAATAGTTTTTATGATCTAACTTAGATAATGATTAATTTATAACTAAATGTATATAAAATGATGAACTTTCATAAAATTTCGTCTAAATTTACTTTTGTTTAATTTCAATTATAGACTTAAATAAAATTACACTTTTATTTATATAGAGATATATCTTACCCAACTTTGCTGCATTTTTTATAAATGATCTTACTATCAAATGTACATTTGCCGCATAAATATTTCCCGCATCTTAAACAAATTTTCCTAATTTTGTAACCTTTACTCGAATACTAATTTTTTACTTGACAAGTTTTTTGTAGTAATGAATCTGAACTTGTTGATAGTTTCATTGCACGGTTTTTTCCCCGCGATTCTTTATATAAAAGTGATGTATGCACTAGATTTATAACAATTTTGTGAATTCTCTGTAAATTGGCCCCATATTGTAGATACCATCGCAAATTTATTGGTTCGTAAACGTTGGCTTCAAATCGTATAAACCTCGTAATTTCAGCAAAGTCATTCCTCCTCGTTGTTTTTGAAAAAAATCCAGGTCTCCAAATTTTATTCCACAAATATTAGACATCTAAATCTTTTGTCTGATATGCACCGCGTGCATATAGCAGAGCAATAAATGCATCTAGTTTTGTTGCATCTAGCTCCCTCTTAATCCCCAATACTCTAAATGCTTCTTCGGTACATTTTGTTATATGATTCCTTATACGGTGATCAATGATAAGATAAAATTCCGCCTTTACTTGTCCTTTTATAATATGCCGTTTAGCATATCCCTAAAAATATTATGAACTGATGTCCTGCCAGGTTTGAGACTTGCATCTATTTCTTTCCAGACTGTTCTGTCGAAACCAGTTTCACTCTCTGCCGTCAACGATAATTTCTCTCCTTTTTTTCCTTACGTAAACGCTTGTTTATAATATTTAACTCTCATTCGGTTGTAAATAGCTTTCCATGTGTTTCCATGTCATTTTCAGTTGCTGAAGTTTCTTGTTTATCGCACACTGAACAGTCTTCTTCTATGTCCGTTATTTTTTTTTTATAATTATTTTTTTTAAATCTTGATATTTCTAGGGTAAATATTTATCACAAAATAACACCATGTACGGAATACAAAATTATTGTCAAATTTGATATGCCTTACTTTTCCTTTTATAACAACTTTACACAAAACGCTCTGAGATGCTTTTTGCCTGAGTTTTAGGGATAACAAATTTAGATGCCGACTAATTGACTAACAAACCGAGATGTATTCTAGTCGAAAAGATAATAGCAAGTAAAAATATGATCTTTGACCATTGGAGATGACCATTTTCTACCCACGGTCACTCGAAAGTGGAGTTGGCAAAGCTTTTCCCGTGTTTTGTAGCAATGGGCAATAACTCTAAGAAACCTCTCGACTTTTAAAATGTTTGTTACAGTGGACTGCAAAAAGTGCTAAATTTTGTGGCGATTAGGATTAGAATTAGGTGACCTTAGGATTATAATGGGCCTGAGTTGATATGTATTGACGGTTGGTGGCTATCTTAATCGAGCGATGGATTGTTTTACGACAAGATTACGGGTCTAACAGCTGTTATTATTTGTTATTACTAATTTTGTTTGTCAACTGACCTTGAGCTTTGACCTTTTCTTTGTACTGATTGCATTTATTTTAAGAATAACTAACATATTTTGTAGGGAGGTCAAAATGATCGCTCACGGTAAGCAAGGCAGAGTACACATCTTTCTCAGACAATAAAAGAGCAAACTAAAATTAAATACCGAAAAATATACTGTATGCATGTTTTAGGAAAAGTCATAAATTATGAAGCGATAAGATAAAGTTTCAATATGGTTAACTTTGTGTAGAAGTCGCGAGAGCGGCCAGTTTGACCGTGCCGATAGGTTTAGTGTTAAAGGAAATCAGGAGAATGAAAGGGAGGACTAGCTGCAATTTAAAGGATCTTTCAACCCTCGTTGCTAAACAACGTTCACAGACACGAAGAGCATGAGTAGGCGTCCCTGTTTTTACCCTGGTGGGTCGAGCCGAAATTCGTCGAGAACGCTTTATCGGAAGAAAATTCAATTATAATGAACGTGGACGCAGGCGCCGCGACGTCCACGTCGGCCATTGCTACGTCACCATGGATACCAGGGAGGAGACGAAGAGGAGACACGGGTAAACCGGTATCGATCGTCGCAACTCTCGTTGCTCTTCTTGCGAAATTATTTCCATGTTCTCCTCTGCGAATCCTCTTTTTTTCTCTGTTGCTGATTAATCCCGCGTCCCCGTCGAATATCGTTAATTGCGACAGTTCCACCTTCGTTTCTCTTCGTCTTGTTATTTCAATCTCGATTCGTGAAAGTATCGTAGGATTTCTTGTTTCCACTTGTTTGGTGGAATTTTATTAAGAATTGAATGACCCCAGAGATTTAAAAATTCTTTAGAACTTCTTGAAGTTTCTAGTATCTCGATACTAATATCTCAAACTCCGCTACTCTACAATCTTAGTCTAATATATTAAGAACTTGACTTCGATCTGGTCGAGATGAAAGTAGAGGAATCGCTAAATGTGAAAGAACGTGGATTCTTAAAACGTTCGTGAAACGTATTACAAAATATCCTCCATTTGAACAAATATCACAGCATTCGATTAATTGAGACGAATCTTTTGCCTGCAAAAGAAGAAAGCAGAAACGTCATTCTTTGTGAACGCCATTCTCGTCGGATAACGTAACAGAATTGATAGGTATACAACTCAATTCAACTCGAGTCATTTTACACGGCTCGAAATAAATCCCTGTTCCACGGCCATTCAATCGAAAACGACACCGAGAAAACGAGAGAACAGAGAGGCAGAGGGGCGTTGAGACGGTACGAAAAAGGAGACGTTGCATTGGTATAATCCGGCTCGTGTTTGCACATGTTTTACATCGACGCCCCGTCTGTTTGCAGACAGTAAATTATGTCGTACAATAAGGCTACCCCTTTCGGTATTCTAGCTCGCAGATTATAAAACGAGAAAAAGGGAAAAAGCCTCCTCGTTGCTCTTTTATCGATGAGAACTTATGCTTTTGGTCCTTCCGTTTCCCCTCCTTTCAATGATATAAATACGCTTTCTTTCTTTTTGTTTTGTCACCCGTATCGTTTCTCCTTTAAGAACCTCTCGTTATTAAGTGCAAATATTTAATAAAATTATCTCGAACTATTCTACCTAGTCATTCGTAGAATAATAGTCCTGAACAAGAATAGCGGAGCACATATACACTTAATGACCATAAAATTACAGATCCAAGCGAAACTGCTATCTTATTCCTTCGAACGTGTCGTTCTAGAATTACTCGAATATTCTCCCTGCAAGGAAAATTGAAGGCGATATTCCGCAGTACACGGACGTGGTTGTATAATGTTTTGCGTTCTCGCAGCCTGGTAAGAATAAAAAGGGCGAAACATCACGATCGTGTGGTCGGAATTCTGTGGTCGGTCTTACGATATTCGCGGCGGGAAGAGACCGCAAAGACAATCGAGATGACTCTCGGACGTTCATCTGGACTTTTACCGCGTCCGGACGTGCACCGTTAACTTCGCGAATTGCGTCGCTGCTCTGTCGAAAAAAAGCGCATTGAATTTTAAACACGCCACTCGTCCACGCTACTATCTTCGCTGTGAGCGAGTTCACAAAATGAGATGAAGAGAGCTTGCGAATTTCAAATTATAACTTTTAACTGGATTTTTCATAGCTCCTGAGTGGACAACTAATTTTTACCCAGTCGCGTTTATATATACACAGTCAAAGATATAGAATCCAAACTAACATTATAATTGTCTAGAAAAATTATTCTCCGGTATGTGGTACAAATAATGGAAATTTAATCAATACCAAACGTATTAAGGAAACCTCTATAAATTCAACGTGTTGCACTCTCCAAAGAACAAAAAAAAAAGTTCATAGGGGAAACTCGACGTGAAAACGCTTTTTTTATTCGTTTGTTGAACGAGGCAGTTCCACGAGCACGGAACGATGGCAAGAAGCAAGGAGCCAGGATAATAGAAACGTCGCCGGTTTGAACGGTACGTGACGTGTAATTAAACGCAGTCGCACCGATTCGTAGAGTCGCGTGGATCGATCTGCTAGATCCCCCGTGATGCTGGCAATTACCGAGAGCTTAGCATGGAGGGCGAAGGCTACGCGACAACGCTCAAAGGTCGGCCCGTTCACAGAGGAAAGCGCACCGTCCCCTGTCCACCCCCTGGTGCACTGAATGCTCGCCGATTCACCCGGGGCCACGTGTCCCGCTGCTTCGAAATATTCATATCCTGCCTCTGGTCTCTGCTCGAAACGCGACCGGGACAGTTCGTGAGCTTGTACAATGTGTAGATGTCGACCAACCGCTTGTACTCAAAGGAATGTTCGACTTCCTTGCACGCTTCAACTAACATCATCAATCAAGTATTCTAAGGCACAAGTTACAAGTTAAAATGTTCCTTTGCGTAACAGGAATAAGTATAGTCTCTTTATTATATTAAATTCTTAAAAATGTAAGAAAGTTCTGGGAAGCTTACCAACATCTTTAACACATTTTTTACGTTATTTCTTCATTATTTCCAAGAAACCACCTGATCATACCTGAATACGTTAAGCGAAATTGTTTTCGTACAGAGGATAAATTAAAGGATATCAGGCGACGTTATATGGCAACTTATTGCCTCTCATAAATCACTTAGAGGATAAAAAGACAATTTTTTAACAAGATAGTAGTCCTTTCTATACAACCGTCATTATTATAAAAGTGGTTTCAACATCTAGAAATAAAATGATTACAATGGACAATACCGAGTCCTGATCTGAAACCGATCGAGAACCTGTGAGAAATAGCAAGAAAAGTTTACGGTCGAGAGAAGTCACCTACAGAAAATGCCGTGGAACTTGAGAAAGAAATAGATCCTGCGTGGACGAATATTGAAAACGAAGCTTTAAATAAAATAGTGGATAGTGTACCGAACAGATTCATAGAAGTAATAAAAAATAAAGGAAAATTCACTAAACATTGAATGGAAAGGTGACAAAATTAACATTGATTTTATATTTGTTCACAGCCAAAAACACAATTTTAAGAAAAAAATTAATTTTTTCCACATTTCGAAAGAGGAAAATTTTTGTTTGTTGTATCTTCCGTCCTGTTTTATATTACATATGAAATTATATAAACGATTTTATCAATTTTTGTTTTAATATTATGAAAAATCAAGAAACGTTGAGTTTATAATTATTCGCGGCACTGTATATTATACAATCATTCGTTAAGACAAATGTCTTAAATTTTTTCCAATAAAAATAAAAATTCTTGCTGATGGAATTTAATGGAAGAATACGATTAACGAAATTTTACAAATCACAAGTTCAACTTCCCCGTTATTTATACAATAACACAGGAAATATAAATTTGCTCTTCTTTTTATTCAAAGTCAATTAACCATGTGTGTTCAGTGACATTATACTAGAATATGTACATTCTTTCCACTGTACTCAAGTGCAGATAAACAATGAATTTAAAAAATGTAAAAGTTTCATCTTCATGATACACGAATCTGTATGCACTTCGTGGTGAAACTTTCTCTAGGATGGCTCATTGACCGCGATATTTCCACTGCCGCATCGTCATGCCTAGTATCAGTTAACAGTCAGTGGACTATGACAATCTGCTTGTCATGCAGTATGCGCGACATTAGTTTACAAAATGCACGAGAAAGATACAATGTTTGACTCTAACAAGTCAACAAACGTAAACTTTCTATGTCTTTCTTTAACATAAGAAATTCTCCGTAAAAGTATTCAAACGTCGCTAGTACTGATGAAAGAAACACCCTATATAATTCCCGTATTATAATCAACAATCTGATTTCTACCCCTAGTTTCAGAGGCAAGCAGATGGATCATAGCTACGATAAACCCTCAAAACGTCCAATCTCGCGACTATATCCCTGTCGAAGCTTTCGATCGGACCAATCCGGACGTCAGTCAAAGTCAAGAGTCGAAAAGGCAGGCTGACGTTTCCAAGACCCTGACATGTAGACAGACAGAACCGGTCGATGAACGTACGAATTCAGGCTCAGGTAGCGGCGCACCGTATCGCGTTACACGGTTATGGAGCGATCGAGAAGTCTGCAATGGGTTACCGTACGTGGGTGTACCGGTACAGAATGCTTCAAAGCTGATGAGTTTAATTGTGCCATTTCTTTCTTCATTTGCTATCTTTTGTTAATTCCTTTTAGTTTGTGTATCTTTGATGAGACGCTACTGGATCGGGAATATCGGCAGCCCTTGTAGAACGTAACGTAAATAAGCTTCATAATAATTATGACAGACAATGTACGTGACGGTGGTAGCAAACACGTCAAGAACTTTCTTTAATCCCTCTAAACTGTCCTATCTTCACCAGTTTATAAACTGAGAAATCTTTAAAGTTCATGATGTTCCTAATGCAAGCGTTTTGTTGTGTGCAGTTAGGACTTAAAAGATCGAATATTTGATGATTCCTAACTAAAATTTTCATCGTATTATCATGAGTTTGTATTTTTTACATCAATGACATATATTTGCATTGGCTAATTACGTGATTTTAAAAAATGAAATTGGAACAGTTAAAAACCAGGGAGACGAATTAGTCGGAAAATGGCTTGGTCTGAAGAAATAATTTCATTGCCGCAATATCTCCGATTCTTCCAAAATTACCACTCTCCGCCGTAATCAGGCTACGCTCGTCATTGTCCAGCTCGTGTCTCTTTGAACGATCCTGTACGAGTCCATGCATAACACAACCACCTCTGTATTTCGCTGGTGCTTCTAATGACCGGCTGTCAATACTCGTGCGGCTCCCTAGCGGAATGAATGGCACGCTTTGGCAGTTCGTTTGCCAGGCGGGGGTGGAGGTATTATGTTCCATTCGTTCCTCTCTGTTCCGTCCATGAAACTGTAGGGTCAATATTGTGCGAGCGATTGAGCGTATCCCCGTATTCCTTGTTTGCGTTTCTCCTACGCCCGGAACAGGTCCGGAAAATTAGTGCCAATTAGATTCGTATGGCGACGGGCGTAAAGGATATATACGCAACTTTGAATGTTTGACCGACCCTCACGATTCTTTCTGACCATTCTGACAAACGATACGAACGAACAAATGCTTCCCAGCCCTTGTCGAGGGCTTTCTGTGTTTAGTACTATTAGACGCGTTTAATCTGCGCTTTAAGAAAATCATGCCATTGAAACGTCACGATTTGCAGATTTCGAAGTTTCTTTTCGATCGTTGCTTGTAAACAGACCACGAATGTTTATGCAAGGTAATATTCGTGCCAGTACACTTGCGGTAATAGAATCGGAGATTTATTTCTCTCAAATTTACTCTATGAAATAATTCAGAAACGTATGTCGTTTCGCACTGACTGGCTAGACGGATGATTACGTTATCCGTAGTCCGATCATTCAGCAGTCAAATAGGATCGATCGTGAGCTATCCATTACCGTAATCCACTTTGCACCGTGTTTTTTATGATGCAGATGTTCCTTCAATGGTGTAGAACAAGGGGCGTTCGTGACATTGCGATATGCAAATCGTCGCACCGCTTTGAATACGATTTCGTTACGCCGTCGCGGGGACGTTGTTTAAAGTCACCGTTCGATCCAGGACTCAGCCCCAGAATCCTGTTTCAAGATCGTTATCGTTGCTAGACTCATTTCTCTCGTTTCATTGATTCATCTAACGTACCATTCGGGTATTTACGATAAAGAACGATACGATAAAACGTTGAAGTCTACGATCGTGATAATTTATGGCACAAATATATAAACATGTAACACAATTTATTTGTTTACGTTCTCTGTTTACTTATTTGCTCTGTCCATATTTTTCTTTACATTCTTGGTTTGTTTATTTACATTTTGCATGTATTTGTTTACCTTCCTTTGCTCATTTATTCTTTTACTTATCCCGTCATTTCCTTGTTTCTATTCGGTCGTAATGATACGTATAACGTACAAACTATAGAAAAATGAGATTCAATAACATATGAAATCCATCTCCGACAATTTTCATTGAACTCGAACACTCGAGAATAGGAGGTCGAGCCGGAAATTAAAAAAGGATCAACGAAAACGTCCCCCTTTCGTTTTATCGATTCGACGATATTGTTCCGTTACCTAGATGTCTTGGTACCTGTACCATGCACGCGTCGCACGTTCACATTGCCCCGTGACGTTGATTTGACGTAATTGGCACCAGGAAGGAGACGAGCGGGGCAGAAATGATTGGGATAAGCCGGAATAAGCCGGGATAAGCCGTGCGTGGATTTCATCCGAGGGTCCCGTGATCTTCGACGTCGCCTTTCTCCATTTTTACTCCGGGAGGGAACGAAGCTGCTTTCGTATTTCCATATTTATTTCAATCGATCTGGCTCCCGTTTCAATCGACAAATTTATTTTATTACGTCCTGTATACAATATTTCATATTTTCAGACAATTAAAGATATTCTTCCGTGTCTTTTCATTTTTCTTTCATTTTTCAAACGTGCGGTATCTTTTTGAATTTTTCGATTATTCCTTGTTTTATTCAAAGATCTTATTCGAAAGTTTCCTTATCGCTCAATGGTTCCTCTGAACCAATCCCATTTCATTCTGACGAAGTTCATATTTTGATTTCTGAATTGTTATGCCTTAGATCGAAAACATTTTCAAGTAACTTCAAAAATTCTTTGATACTCTTCCATCTTTCAAACGAATATCTCATATCTTCTTGAGAACCTATTACCATTGCTCGTTTTATCGAAAGACCGTCTCTTTATCATCTAACAATTGTCTCTTCCGACTATGTTCTATTTCATCTTGATCACGCATGGACCTTCCTTTCTCCGTGCGAATCAGCCGAGAAACGAGTGGATTTCGGCGTAATACGAACGTCAAACACTTAAACATCCCTGAGCGGTGGATCAAGCCTGTGGGAGCGAACACCTGAGTATGCGGGAGAGAACTTGTAAGCCCCGCGGAATCGGGGATCGTCTGGAATCCTTGGGATTCGACCGCTATCATATCGTCGAGGGCGCTTTGACCACGAACGAATTCAATTAAACGAGCCAACATCGCTGTGTACATACTTTCGCGATTCGTACGATTGAAAGAATTTCATTAATTTCACTGATTCCTATAGATTGCTACATATTATGTATCATATTTCTCTCATTTGGAAATTCTTAATAAACTTCACCATCATTTCTACGAAATTTCTAATTGTGTGTGATCGTAGAAGATTAATTGCACTATATATTAAAAATTAATTTCGTTTCATTAATCGGAAGCTTTATGTTTTTTCCTTGCTTGAGAATTTTTAACAAATAATAAAAAGTCATCTATAGGAAGTTTCAAGTAAAAGAAATTGAACTTTAGATTGTTCGAGATTGTCAAAAGGAAAAGAATTAATATTTCGAAGGATCCAGAATGAGCCAATTAGTAACCGAACGTACGACGAGCTACGACGAGGCCTTTGTCCTCGAAGGGCGCGCGATTTCACGGATGTTGACAGACGTGTACCCCTTTTTCGCGCATCTGCACCGGGGAACAGCGTAAAATTTAAATAAATGTCCAAGAGCGGGCTGCGCCGGATACGGTAAATTAGGTGACATGCTAATCACGGCTCGGTGCAAGCTCGTTAATATGCGAATAATCGGTTCCTTCAGAACCTGTCTGTTTTCTTTTCTTTCCATTCTTGTCCACCCTTTTTCTCTCAGCCCACCTTAACAGTGATAAATTCTTATTTGTCACATCTAGATGTAATTCTCATTGTTTCTTTTTAATATTATATATTTATCGTTATGAAAACTAAATCATTCAAGTATGTTTAGAAAAGATTCTTTTACTATTCTAGATTTCCAAAAAATCATTTATGTCGTGTATCGAAAAAATCGTTCGTGAGGAGGAATTACTGCTTCACGGAGTCCTCGTGAAATCAGCTGGAAATTCTCTGGTTGCTCAATTTTCCGCAACGACACGTCACCGTATCACCTGGTTATCTCAATTTCAGACCATAAACAGTTGCGCAGTCGATTGAAAGAATTGAACGGAGGGTTAAAAGTATTCGCCCTCGAACCCCTTTTCTGTCCGATCGTAAGTCTAGAACCACGAAGGGTCTGAGGAATCCCTGTACCGTTCTCCATTCCGCGATTCGTTCCTTCTTTTACGGCAAGTTCATCGAGAAAGAAAATCGGTCGGTTTTCAAATTTCCTGTGACCAATCGTCATCATTGTCGAAGAACGTATATTCTGCGATGATCGACGTTCTTCTTTACCTTAGTAAAGTAATTCGAGTAGGTATAGATTTTTTTTTTTATTTTATTTATTAAAATTACAATCAATTCTCGCGTTGAGAATTTTCAGTAATTTTTCTGGCGTGGCGCAGTGACATGGGAGTAGGTGTAGATAAATCTATTTTAGTGTAAATAACATTTTTGTACCTATAATTAATTTCTATAAATTGAATGCATGCGATAGAATTAAAATTTGGAAGAATTCGTTAAGTATCAATTTCACGGGCTGGCTGATAAAATTAGCACATGTTACTCGAGCAGGAGGAATAAATTACCACCCTCGAGGCGTCCCGTTTCGTTCACCTGCGACGAACAATTACACGAGCTTCCCGAGCGTCACGCATAGCAAGCTCGCGCGCATTCGAATCGGCCTGCGTATTCAAATCCTGCCCCCGTTAAATGCAAAACAAGGAGAAGGGCGTTGAAACGGCGCACGGACGCCGCGGAAAAAACCATAAATCACGATAAATGTGCACGTGCGACCACTCGACGCGCGAAACCCAAGGAAAACTATTAACCCCGTTACACGAGTCCCTATCAAAGCCCCTGTTTAATGGGGGTTGATCGTCGATCGACGTAAGTTTTGCATACGGTAGAATTTCACTTAGAATAGCTCACGACTCTCCGCGATCCTTCTGTTCGATTATCTATTCCACGGAATCGATTTTTATTTAATCGAGGCACTGAGAACCAAAGCGAACTAAGCTACATTTTACATTTTTGAAATCTATTTCTTGATTTCTAGATCTAATGATCTATTGATCTTTATCTCAATCTCTGTTCTTGTTTATAGTACAAGAAAGAGAACGAGAAAATAAGAGGGAGTAGAATGTAATATACTTTTGTACTTCGACATTCGGAGAATGCAAACTATTCTATTAACCCTTGGCAATAAAAATAAAAGAAACACCCCCTTCGCGGAGGGGCCACATCTGTGCGGCGAGGAGCAGCCGGGGGTCTTTTTATTAATTCACTCCCCCAAGTTGAATGGAAACGAATCAAATGACGAGACAAGCAAGAGAAAAAGAGATAGGAAGGCTGGATGGCCGCTCCCACTATTTATTACCTAATCGTTACCCTGCCACCCATAAATTATGACATCGCGCAGGCAGGTGCTTCTACATGTTACTAATGATCCGCTTCTTCGCTTGTTTTCTGCTTGCAGCATGTTATTTTCAAACAAAATACGTTTTAAAGGGTTCAATTAGGCAATACCTAAGTATTTCATGATATTAAAATATTTCAAAATACTCCAAGGTGAAGTATTAAACTATTTTAAAGATACTCCAAGTATTTTAAGAGCATTCCAATTCGCGAAAAATAGAACTCGCTCTTTCTCTCTTTGAAACAAAAGTCGTGTAACACGAAGAGGTTGCTCCTTTAGCAGCTTACAATTGGGTATCATCTTAATCGACGCCTACCAGTAACGTGAAAACGAAAGATCCCCGATGACTGGTCCCCTGGTCCACTTGGCCGAACAAGTTCTTACGAGTCCACGCACTCATCGAATCGAGCTGCATTGATCGAAGGCGGCCATCCGTGAAACGCATTTAGCTTGTTGGCACACAAAACTCGACGGGGCAGCGGGCCCTTCGAGGCGATCCACGAGCATGCGAACGCGCCCACGTGCACACACGGCGCCGACAACGCGCTTCATTTCACGCTAAGACGGATCAAACTGTCTACTAGGATTGAAATTACAAAATAAAAATGAAATGAATTGAGGAATATTAAGAAATTTTTAATAACAGCATTACTTCCCTTCTTAGCACTTTGACTGCCACGTTGGTCACATATATAGAAGATACTTTGAAATGAAAAGTGCGCCATTGATCAATTAAACATTTTTATTAGAACTGCACTGAGATTGCATCTATATCTTTGAGGGGTAATATACAAATATTATTATAAACACACCCTAGAAAATAATCGTAAATGCTGCTTTATAATCATATAATTGAAGTTAGAAGTGTGAACATACCTTACTATTATACAGGGTGGTTGATAACTGGTGGTACAAGCGGAAAGGGGGTGATTCTACGCGAAAAAAGAAGTCGAAAATATAGAATAAAAATTTTTTTTTTAATTTTTCCGTCGAGACAACGATCTACAGTGAGATCCGTTATAACGAGATGTGATAAAGTGCACGCGTACCGAGCAAAAATTTAAAGTCGATTTTCTTGAAAACAAAGCCTCGAACGAAAAATTGTTATTCTATATTTTCGACTTCTTTTTTCGCGTAGAATCACCCCCTTTCCGCTTGTACCACCAGTTATCAACCACCCTGTATAATAGTAAGGTATGTTCACACTTCTAACTTCAATTATATGATTATAAAGCAGCATTTACGATTATTTTCTAGGGTGTGTTTATAATAATATTTGTATATTACCCCTCAAAGATATAGATGCAATCTCAGTGCAGTTCTAATAAAAATGTTTAATTGATCAATGGCGCACTTTTCATTTCAAAGTATCTTCTATATATGTGACCAACGTGGCAGTCAAAGTGCTAAGAAGGGAAGTAATGCTGTTATTAAAAATTTCTTAATATTCCTCAATTCATTTCATTTTTATTTTGTAATTTCAATCCTAGTAGACAGTTTGATCCGTCTTAGCGTGAAATGAAGCGCGTTGTCGGCGCCGTGTGTGCACGTGGGCGCGTTCGCATGCTCGTGGATCGCCTCGAAGGGCCCGCTGCCCCGTCGAGTTTTGTGTGCCAACAAGCTAAATGCGTTTCACGGATGGCCGCCTTCGATCAATGCAGCTCGATTCGATGAGTGCGTGGACTCGTAAGAACTTGTTCGGCCAAGTGGACCAGGGGACCAGTCATCGGGGATCTTTCGTTTTCACGTTACTGGTAGGCGTCGATTAAGATGATACCCAATTGTAAGCTGCTAAAGGAGCAACCTCTTCGTGTTACACGACTTTTGTTTCAAAGAGAGAAAGAGCGAGTTCTATTTTTCGCGAATTGGAATGCTCTTAAAATACTTGGAGTATCTTTAAAATAGTTTAATACTTCACCTTGGAGTATTTTGAAATATTTTAATATCATGAAATACTTAGGTATTGCCTAATTGAACCCTTTAAAACGTATTTTGTTTGAAAATAACATGCTGCAAGCAGAAAACAAGCGAAGAAGCGGATCATTAGTAACATGTAGAAGCACCTGCCTGCGCGATGTCATAATTTATGGGTGGCAGGGTAACGATTAGGTAATAAATAGTGGGAGCGGCCATCCAGCCTTCCTATCTCTTTTTCTCTTGCTTGTCTCGTCATTTGATTCGTTTCCATTCAACTTGGGGGAGTGAATTAATAAAAAGACCCCCGGCTGCTCCTCGCCGCACAGATGTGGCCCCTCCGCGAAGGGGGTGTTTCTAGAACGAGCAAATACTGTTTACTAATATCTTTTACACGTTTCATTAATATATTCTGCACGTTTTACTTACGACGAAATAACGAATGCGAATGGTTTGTTGAAATAAACGAAGCCTTGTTATAGTATGTCGCCATTAACTGTTACCAAAGCGCCACGGTGATCACCGTGATACCAATTAGATAATTAGATGGACGGTCCATCCACGGGGAAGAATATTGTCTTACATCATCAATTTATTATTATTTTGCCATTAGATGTTTTGAATAATAAAAATACTCCCGTGGTGTCCTGAGCGAAACATGTAATTTCAGTCAGTAATTAAAGTCAAAGTGTTAATCTAGCAATAATTGAATCTTTGGAAGTTTCAGTCTTCCGAGTATACGTATAATTCTGTTACATCATAGGCTTCAGAAAATTTCATACGTTTGCTATGTACAGTGAAAGTATTCCAACACCTGACGACACCTTTAAGGAAAATACTATGAATGTTATGCATGACATTGTCGCATGTTATTAGCACTCTAAAAAGAACTGGTTTGTTATGATTATATTGGTAAAATTTGAAAGAAATCTGAAAACACATAACAACATAACATAGAAGTTTTTCATGGTAAGTATTGAAATATCTTTATGAGTGAATGTATATTTGGAATACCTCTGTTTGGAAGAATGGAGAAGAAGATGTGAAATGAACGTAGAATGAAAGAGAGTTATACGATCTGCTTTGAATGAATTTCGCGATCACGAGACGACTGTTTGTGACGTGTTAACTTCTGAACGAACGTTACGCGTGCACGTCCTGTCTTTTACGAGGACCCACCGCGTGGAATAAGAGAGCTCGTCCAGCGTGTTTGAAACTCATTCGAGTCGAACATCGACAAGCATGCAGGCATATGTGCTCATTGTAACGCGATAGACGCAGTCAAACGAGCAATCCCCGTCATGTTAAGCAGTTCTGGCGATATGGCCATCATTTCTCTGCAATTCACTACAGGCACGAGCATCTCTAAATATAGGAAACAATGAAAGATAAACAATTCTTACTTATAAATCGTGTACAGTGTCTCGAAAAGGTATTTGAACGCTTATTATAAAACACTTTTGAAAAATACAGCACAGTATCACTGCTGTAAAATCTGTCGTCAGATCCTACATCAAACACGAAGAAATACACAAAAACGATAAAACAAATATCAAGGTGCTTTATCTGGAGGATTACAATGACCTGCAAGGAAAATCAAACCATAGGCGTAAATTAAACCTGTAAGGGAAGATCATAAAAAATAATCGCTTACGTAATCCCATAGCAGGAGGAAAGAAAGAGCAGTTCCAAAGATTGAATCCTCCCGTCCAAGATACACAGTCCAGTAATCTGCAACCTGCGCCGTATCATTAGAAGATTACAAATCCTCGAGGACCCATCCTCCATCAGGTTATTCCCTCTCTTGCACGCGGCATTGGATTCCGCTTCAACGATCAGCACGACTCTCCGACGGGTTTCAACGACGACGAAGGAGATTGTGAACGAAGAAAGAAATAAATGGAACCAGGCAGATGCGTTTCTGTCAAAACACGCGCGACGTACGAGCATGGAAACGAAACGAGAACGAAGCACGAAGAGACTAGAGACAGTGTCAGGTTGATCGTGCCTTTAGCCTTGTTCTCGCGAGGACATGCTCCCAATCTGCTCGTATTTAGGGAAGACGTATGTCTACATTCCTCGCATCGTGCACGAAATTAGATTCTGGAATTGACTGTAAACGAAGCTACTAAGAATGAAACGGATTGGTTCGAGTACTAGCGAGTACATAATTAGCACCTGTTTTCAATATTCAAACGATTAACCATGATTAATCTGAAATCTATACGATTCATATATGATCGGCAATTTTTATACAAAATAATGTTTTCATAAAGTTATGAAATATGAATTGTTTCCTTAATAGGAATGCTAATGTGCTTCGTTAGCATTCTTACGATTTGTCTAAAGAAGCGTTATCGAAGAGCTCGCGCCTAACTTCCTGTGGTCAGTTGATAAAACGGTATCGTACCTCGTTACAGTTTTCCCAAATCACAGTCGTCGTGTTGTTTATTAAGCTGCCGAAAGGGAACCACAGGAACCACGTATTTCCGATAAAATTCTCTGTTTTATTCTATATTAGAGTATTTCGCCAGACACGCTTGCTCGACAATATTCAAATTAAAAATAAAATAAACTTTCAAACCTTGAACGTTCGAATCTTTTAAATGAAAGATAAAACACCTTTTACGGTAAAGCAAACTTTCAAACTTCTAATTAACAAGCATCCAACAAAAAATAAAATGAACTTACCAGTTTACGATATTTTTGAAATTATAAGCGCACCGTTCAGAAATATGTCCGATAAAATATTTACAAGTCGATACTACTAGAAATCCATTTTCACGTAAATACACTTCAATTTTAAAAGCATATTTGGGAAAGGAAAGCAATGGGGCCTCTAGGAATTCGACTAGGGTGCGACAGAGTAGAATGCAAGAGGGTGGTTGGGCTCGTGTATCGTTTTGTATTTGCTGAAAACAGTCGTATTGTCCGCGGGAGGTGCGAGGGGTGAGAAAAATCGGAGACCCGGCGGGAAGGCCTGTAGGCACTCGTCGCATCTGCCTTCGATTTATTTCCAATCGTAATTGATGACTCTTGCCCCCGGCACCATTTTTCGCTGGACCGATATTTCGAGTGGCCGGTTTGAAATGCACCCGGGAAACCGTGTCAAGATTTTGCATAATGGAGGCAGAAGTCACGCTTCTACCAATAAATTATCCCGCTCCATTATACGTGTATCCTCCACTAGTCTCTACTCTTCGATGATTTATTTTGGAGGACCATTTTCGAGTAAATAGACCTTCGTTTCAGTAGAACTTCAAAACGATGGTGTTCGATAGTGTTCGTTGTTATTAACTTCATTCGTAAGTTAATCCATCGATCCTTTCAGGAACGATGTTCTTAAAGCTACAATTATTTTTTATTTTTCAGTCATATCTGTTTGAAATTTTATTTTATGAAGTTCGTAGAAGTTGAAACGTTTATAACGTGTAAAGTAAATTTTCTTTTTTAATCCTTATTTTTATCGTTGCCAATTTGCTTCGTTTGGAGCGAAGTTTGGTAACAAACAGAACAAAAATGTCTCGAGGGAGAGTTTCCTGAGATCGAGCGCTAATTTTCCGTTGGTTTCGCGACGTCGAAGGACCGTTCGTGGGAAATGACAACGGTTCTTGTTCCCCCGTATCGGTTCTTCACGAGTAAGGCTTCTTATAAGAATTCCGACGGTCGCATTATCGTCTTACATCGAGTCAATACTTGTTTGATCGTTGTCTCTTTCGCCTGCTTCTTTTCGAAATTTCAATAACGTTCTCCTTGCTCATAGGAAACTTTCGGAAAATTTGTTTAATGTTGCTCTTGCTCGAGAAAAATGTTGGACACTGTTACACATTTCATTGACACGAAAATCATCAACTTCGATTATGGTATTAAACCATATAAGATCGTTTGCGTTAACCTTAATAAAAACCTGTACGTGCTTCGTAATTGAGAGAACAAAAAAACTAAACTTTAACAGGTTTGATAGTTCTAGTGCCGAGAAAGATATCTTATTCTCTGAAGTTTATCCTTCCTCGATTTAAAATAATGTTGTAACCAATTTAGAATGAAGGAATTCGATGTTATACGATGAGGCGTTTAACTCGAAACAATAAAAGCAGATTTACCGGGGAGATTTCGGGACGATTTCCATTTGATAGGATCAACGGTGCGATACTGCTGTATTTCTACGCTTGAACGCCCACGGCATTATTCCAGAAAATAACCCCCCTAATGCAGCACCCCTTTGCTTCGTAAATACATGAGCGTTTACTATTGTGTAGATGCACATGTATACGTACAAACATATTGGAAGAAAGTATTAGTCGATCGAGCGGCTGAAATCGGCCGTGATTTCTTCGATCGGTCAATTGTCTCTCTTTTATTGCCTTTTGAACCATTCTGATATATTTAGTTATGCTTGCTACACCGTGCATGTTCATACATTTTTCTGGAAGGGCGGGGCGGGAGGAGGAAGAGGAGATTTCAATTGATAAAAATGCCGATTTCTGCAGAATTTCTTCAATACACTATTATGTATGATTTGTTCATTTTGTAATTTCCTTTCCGAATTCCAATACTTCACTCAAGAAAACGCTTTAGGAAGTCGTTCATACATATTCTTCTAGTTTTCATTTCATTCTTCTCCGATCAAGCTCGAACGACAATACGGGAATAGGTTCACGGTCGTCTCGAATGGAAAGTGTTTCGTCATGTTTTCACGGAACATTAATCAACGAAGCTATTTCGAACATTGAGAATAGCCAGCGAACGGCCAGCAACACGTGCATCTCTTAGCATTTTCTTACCAGTCGATCGGAGAAACTTGCTCGTACAGAACGAATTTCTTTTCCTATCGACGGTTGGAAAGCGAAGAACTCGAAAAATGAAATTCGAGGAAAAGGAGTGAAGACGGTGAAGATAAAATATTGCAGGGAAATTAATGAAAAATGGAATGTTCCAGAAAATAGCGAATAAAGGTGTGATAAATATTCTAGAGATATGGATAAAGCATACGGCCAGGTATAAAAGTGAAGGATCTTTTCAAGGAAATAGATAAGTAAAGCAAAAATGAACTATTCCAAGGAAATCGATCGATAAGAGATGAAATAAATAGTGGAGGAAAAAAAAACAGAGGTGCAATTAATGTTCGACGAAAATTACGTTTAATCGATAAACAGCTTTATACAATCGGTGCGTGAAAGATCGGAGCGCGATTTCCACACGGTCGCTCGTCACTTCTGGGTTTTCCCCAGCGTGATTCACGATGCCGCGTCGCGTCGTGGTGAACACG
>NT_176638.1:482156-542651 GCF_000188095.3 Bombus impatiens
AAGGGAGCACGAAGCCGCCGCTATAAATTAACCTAACTCTTTACAAATATGTACAATGCAACGGAAAGATCGTGACGGTTCGCGTGTATATTCGACGCATACGAAACGAAATGTCGGTCGACGACTCGTCAAATGTTCACTTCCAAGAGAATTCTCTTGTGAATCACACTCCTTGCTGGACATGACGCACTGCTCGATCATCTCTTTCCCTCCAGAATTCCAGCACGTGACATTTGCTTTTCGTTTCATCGCCCTTCCACCAATAAAAGATTCGTTACTCGTTGGGAAGACTGGAGATCAAAATCGTATGTTCATTTCTGATAAAAATTGAAAATATTTTGCTGTAATTCGAATACTGACGTGGAAGAGTGACATGTTCGCTGTTTGCATTTGCATAATAAAAACGCTAGTGACATCGAAATAGGAATACTAGTAATATCTCGTATGTTTTGCGATGTTGAGAAAACACGAACGATTCGGCTATCGCAGTCGTGCTTGGATATCTTCAACAGCATTTCTTCAACGTATTTGAAATAGAAATTGAAAACTAAAATATTTCTGCTGTGTAAAGCTGAAAAGAAGGTGAATGGAACGGCTTGATCCCAATGCATTCGCATTTTCTACTGTAGTATAAATATTTTTGACCGAAATGAACACATCTTTTGATTATACTGTCTGATGAGTGGTGTCGACAAAATATTCCTCTTGCCCCTATAGCCACCTGCTATAGTCATCTTTCCAGCTCTGAGTAATGTACATCTTTTAAATTGGAAATAGAACAGAAGATATGACAAAAATAAGTCCATTTTTCGTTCGTTGATTTTCTGACTTAAAATGAAATCACGAAGCAAAAGAAAATGTAAGTAAATATAAAAGTTCAATAAATGCTGATTCTGTAAATGGATGAATATCCGCATCGGTCGTGCATTCTACATTGATATGTTAATCGGAGCAAAGACTCGAGGTTTCGCATGCGACGCCATTTATATTATTTTTCCCCGCTGGAAAAATCTTCATCGTATCGTCGGTAAGGACAGAAGATAAAAGGTACGCGTAAACTTCGTTGCATGGTCTGGCAAATACGATAGAACAGAAACAATCGTAAAGTTTCTCTCCTCTGTATATAATCTTCCTCATTCCGCATTTTTTAAATCTTGACCTTACTTAATTCATGAATGAATTTCAATCCCTGCGGCTAAACAACACATCAACAAGGAAAGAAAGGAAGAAAATACATATTATCATTGTATGTACATAAGATCGAATAAAAATCTCAATTTTGCAATAATAATTACACAACTCTCTTCTTCCATTGCAATAAAATAATATCGAACGTAACGATATAACCGATCATTATCAAAGTTTAATAAAATAAACAACGGAGAGAAAAATGTTAAAACAAACATATTGCTTAAGTGTTATACGACGATAATAATAGTTCTTATTATCGTTAATTGTACATAGAAATTCGGTCTTGTTGCGTGGACTGCAATACTTGCGATGGCATGTTGGAAATTCAAAGATAGCTGAGTATAACAAAGATCGATCTTCATTCGTGATTCGAATCAATAGACGATTCTCGTCGTTAGTATTCTGTAATTAATATAACTGTAATAATTTTAAATAAAATTCGACTGCAGAATTAATCTATGAGATTTTACCGACCCCCTAGAGATCTTCCAGAAACAGCAACTTGATGTGCGTGTTTCTCAAGAATCTCTTCTTGAACGATATTAACAAGACAGATAAACGCGTGTCACTTAACCTAATGATCCTGATCGTTGGATCGTGTTTGACGATTGATCGTGATTGATGTCTGTCGATTATAAAAGTTGTCGGAAATGATACGTCATCAACAGTGGGAAAAATCTGGTGACGAGAATTGTCAGGAGTTTCGAGAAACGCAAGAAGTTTTCTACGGAAAGTCAAAAGTATCGACACGCATTATTTCCAAAGAAATAACTTAATTCGACGCCTTAGAAATGTTCGACTAAAAGTAAAAATTCCATTGTTCCGAAAAATTACTCAAATCCAATAGGCTGGAAAATATTGAGTGCAGGTCGAAAACAGTAAATCACCACAAACAAATCTCTACCAGCATCTCGCGATTCTCAATCTCGTGCAATTACACTCCAAAAAACGTGAATACCTTACGAACGCGTATCAAACCGTTAGCCACATTCCTCCCAAGAGATCTTTCGTCTCTCGTTTCTCCCACCAGTGTTCGGTTGGCTCGAGGGCGATCCGGAAGTAATTCCAAATCGAAGAGGAATCAAGTGGTTTCGTTGGTCACTTTCTCGGAGCCTCAGTAGGCCCTCAATCTGACTTCCATCTCGGGATCTTGTCGGTGGGTAAGATGAGGCTCGATGGTTCCACTGGTTCCAGAGCCACTTCCGGCCACGTGGTGGCTGTGGTGACCGTGGTGATGGTGATGATGATGGTGATGATGATTCAAGTGAGGTGGTTGAGTAGCTCCACTTCTGTACGCCCTTTGTTTCTCGTCGAAATCGCGTACTCGTTGGTTATAACGTTCTAATTGGTCGCGAAGAAGAGCGTCTTCTTCAGCGGCGCGTTTCTCGTCGTACTCCAGACATCCAACACCGTCCAACCTCTCCAGGTCTATCCATCCACGCCACATCACGCACACACCGTTCATTATTAAGCGAGACCTGAGATGTACCTGTAAGCAAAATGACATTTTTTCGTGTTATATATTACACAAAGATTAATCCAAAACGATTAACCATCGACTTAAAGGACTACGAGAGCATCTTAAAGATATCAGACGACAAGGGAATATAGAATTTTCTGGAAATTCTAACTGTGTATGATTAGAGGAACAAAAGTTATATGGAATTTTTAATAAATTTAGAAACTGACGTATGACAAATTTCAATCAAAAAAGTAGAATTTCTTAACAATTTTAACGGCACTAAACAAGAAGAGACGCTAAAGAGATATACATATAATTTTCAAGAAATTTCCAACACAAACAATATAAATTACATGCCAAACTGTTACATATATTTTCCCTATCTTTATTTTCAAGAATGTAGGCATGGTATAGCACTACATTTGCCAGCGATGATTCATGCTATTTCCCGGAAATCAGGCGTTCTTCCCGCAAGACTTTCGATTGTATTCGACCAGACGTCTACGTCTTAAACCCAAAGAGAATGGTCGTAATTAAAATACCAAGATTGTCGGTGTAATCTCTGCTGGAGCAAGAAACTCGTATCTACAACACGCTTGAAACTGTTCCGTTCGACCGTTAAGACGTAATCTTTGCTCCTTTTCCGTCCCTCGAGAAGCTTATACCTTCGATGCACCGTGGAAGGGGTCCATTAAGTCCAGCGATCCGCCTTCGACTTTCAATCATGTTTTTCTCCCTCTCCCGCTCTGTGCCGTGAACGTTTCTTATTTCCAGAGAACGATTACGCAGATTGGAAGGTACAAGCTCCGAGGAGAGATGAAATTGCGAGGTGGACGATGACTAGCGGAGCCATGACGAGGACAACGAGAAAATCGGCCTTTTCGATTCATCTAAAGTATTGGGTTGCTTGAAAATTTCACAGTGATCCTAACAATCAATATCAACCTAGACGTGGATCTCTCAAAACCCAATATAATATAATATGATATATATATATTATATTATGCGTCACCTTTTGTAACGCAATACGGAAAAATTCGATCTCTGTAGCTATAAAACAAATCTTTTCTTTAAAATGAAACTTATTTCCTTAACATTATTCTACAAATTACCATTATTTTGTTTATACTAGCTAGCAATAGAAAAATTTAGTTCCTATGTTCGATCTAAACTTCGAATAAAAGGAAAATATATCTAAGATTATTTTAAGAAGCGTTACATACATATTCGAATATGTTCGGATTAAAAAGATTAATAATTTTGAAATTACAGAATTAAAGTTGAAAACGTGAAAATATGATAGCGACTGCTCTTCGGTTTTACGGTTTAGACACGACGTTGACCTACGAGCGATTTGCGCGAAGTAACAGGGACGGAAAGGAAGAGAAGGGTCGAACCGTCGGCCCTCGAAAAAGTCGAAACGGCCAATTATCTCTGCCTTGCTCAAGAGGGTTATTTTATTTCCTGGCAAATGGTTCTGTTTCCGGTCGTGTTGTAAAATTTAGAAACTGTTACGGAATCCAACTTCTAACCGTGAAAAACCAGACGAAGCTTCTTCTGTTCTCTCGAACACACTGCTCGAAATAATCGGACTCGCGTTTTCCATGTCATTTTGATTTTCATACTCTTCTCATAATTGGTACAGTCCAGAAATATTATCAATTCTGTCGAAGTGCAAGAATGACAATTACAGGTTGTACATTATTTAACGACGAATGGAAGAAATGGAAAAGGTTTTTGACAAATGGGACAGAAAAGTCGGTAAGACGAAGAGACAGGAAGGCGTCGAACGAGAAATCGTCGTTATTCGTTTCGCCTCCAGTTTCTTCTTTCATTGAAACATACAGCTGGTTGTCGACGCGACGTAACAATGTAACCGCGCGGCATGATGCTCTTTATGCAATCATAATCGAACCACGGGAGCCATCAGCGGGCGGTGTGAACCTCGATAGACCCGATAATCGAATCGTTTGCCGCCTTTTCTGAAAGACGACTGAATTACTCCGTAATTTGCGCGAGATAGCAAAAAAAAACCTTCGTCACAGGGAAACTTCCAGATTGCCTTAGGCAGGAGGAAAGTTGAAACATCAGGAAATTATGGAAATTCTGATTACGCATAACTAATTTAGAAGAGAGATAAAACGAGGAATCTGAATAGCGAAAGTTGCGAAAGAGGAAAAATAAAATTAAAATTATTGAAGATACGAAACATGAAGAATACGATAAAGGATACGAAAGAAAGGTTCTAAGAAGAAGAAACAAACGAACCTTGGCGCAACTAAAGCAAAATCTAAAGCAGAGGAAATACGTCGAGGAAAGAAGTTCGGGAAACTTGTTCGTCGAAGCTTCCAAAACAGACAGATCGTGTGACGTCAAATATCATACGCAATCGTAAAAGTATTACTCTACACAGAGGTGGTACGACTCTGCGTACAAATCGTTGTCTGACACGTAACGGGTAAGTACAAGATTCGAAGGACATATGCGATTCACGTATCTCTCTCGTTTCATTATAAATTTCTATTTAGCCAACTCTCCCACCAACATGTGTGTTCATATCACGACATCACATTTTTTATTCAGTCTGTAAACTGTAAACCATACTCGACAGTTGTCCAATGCGATTATTCAATCGAATAAAGGTCAAGAAAAGAACCAAGACAAGCGAGTAAAAATAGACCCTTCCTGATTAAATTGTTTTATTTCATATAAGAAGTTTTTCTCAATTAATTAATATTATTCGTTTGTAAATTATTATGCACGAGTCCCAATAAATATACTTATTGCGTTAGAGCCCCAATAAACGGAAGATTATTGTACGATTATTGTGCAGCGAAAGTGTCGAATTTTGCCGATAAAAGGGATGAAACGAAATAAAAAAACACGTGTAAAGAGAAGGGAAAGAAAGAAGAAGTCAAACCGACAAAACAATTTAAAGAACAACCGTCTTTAATCGTCGCTATAAGTAAGTTTCTCACGCGAACCGGAATCGTAGAAAGAAAAAAACATGAAAAAATCCATTCCACACCTTTCTCTTTCTGCCCGCCAGGGGCGTGACCCATTATCGCCAGGATAATAGGCTGCGATATTTAAACTGTAACGCGTGTCTCGTTCACGACTTTCGGCGAGCAACCCTTTCGTTGACTTATTTACATATTATACGATGGATGACGAGAGAGAAAGACAGATAGAGAAAGGAAAAAGGAAGAACGAGGTTGAAATGAAAAAAGCAAGATGTAAAATCGACCCGACGCGGAACGAAAGGGGTGAAAAATCGGGAAAGGGTGGATGGCTGGCATAGCTAAATATCCCGAGACAAACGACCGGCTATTTCGATGGTTCTTTTGTTTTTCGGTAGGCGTAGCCGTTTTGCCTTTTTGCGCGCGGTCCACGTCCGGCAGTACAATGGGCAGAGCGAGAAACATTCGTCAACGCAATCCTGCCGGAAAGGAGAACACCGTGATGGGGCATACGGTCAGTGTGTCGGGGCCTTCTGTCTTTCCTCGAAATGTATCGTTGTACGGTCGTTTTTCTTTCCTGGTACTTTGTTTTGTTTTCATTTAACTCACTTTTACGAGGAAAGAAAAATCGGAGATCCGTGCAAAAAAGGAGCCATAAAATAACCTTGGGAACTAAGTAAATTGCGTTGACAACTTTCTAGTACAGAAACTGGAAGGAAGGAAACTCGAAGACCATTTGGAATTATAGGGGAAGCTTTTGTGGTTTGAGTTTGTCGAAGTGAAGCGTGTCGTTTGATCGAGTTTTGGCTCACGTTATGTCTCGCGAAATTTTACGATTGGAGAAAAAGATAGAAGATACCGTTCGAGGAACTGTAATAGTTCTCTGAATTTATATTTACACCAGTGAAGGGACTACCGAGTATCCTGGCAGAGATGTAAATCATTTTAACCTAGGACAGTGCGTTTCGATTTTGGCTGAGAAATTTATATCCTAAATTCTAATCCTAATTCCAATCACGTGTCTGCCAACTCAGCTATCTATTCAGTCATCTATTTCTAACATTATTAAACTCGAATTAACTCTTCAAGCGTTAAAGATAATTTACTTTCTGCTTTTAGAATATTAGGACCGGACATTAAGTTATTCCTCGTTCATTTTCATCTCAACTATTTCTGATAGATGGTAATTCCTTGTTACTCGCAATTTATCTAAATTTGTTGGATTTTGCGTTAATAAAATTACGTTTTCAAATCATTTTTAACGGAATATTATATTTAAATAATAACAGAGCCAAGCGTTGATCTGTTCCAATAAGCAAAGCGCGAATAAACGAGATTCCACTGTATATAAACACAAAATTCCAAAGATAAAGATTAACGACTAAGATCAGATTGATCGAGCAAGGAAGAGCACGTAAAACGAGTGCGAACTGTCGAGGAAAGTTCGATAAGATCGACGAGAAACGACGAGTTCCTAGCGCACCCTTTTATTCATTTTGCCGGTCTTTATCGAGCTTTATCTAGCTCGCGAATCTCTCCCTTAATTATTTCCTCTCTACGGGGAACGAGAAAGAGACAATGGTGGACACGTGCAGCCGTGCGTCGCTCTTTATTACGCCTCTTTCTCTCCTCCGCTCATTGTCGATTAAAACAAAACGCTGGCCGCGGGCAGCCGTGTAAACAACCAGGCAATTCCTCCTGTCTCTCTCTCCTTTCTTTTTATTTCCAGTAGGAAAATAATGAATCGTTAGCGCGATTCTATGCTTCGTTGCCTGATAGCGGAGCGTAAACAGAATCTAGAGACGATGATGGCTCTGTGGGATGTGGATGCCGCTGTGATTCACTCGTGATACGAAAAGTTTAGGATTGTTCGCGATGGTTAAAACATCGAAAAATGTTGTAAGATGATAAGGACTTGAAACGGGATATTTAAGATTTAGTGAGATTCTGGCTCCTTTTGTATAATATTGTTATTGTTGTAATGTTAATGTTGTATAATATTGTATAGTATCGGCACTTTTTGATATCAATAAGGAACCAAAATCCCCTAATTTTGGGACCAAAGCAGCCGGCATTTTTCGATAGAGTAATTTAAGTTCGTAAACTTTACGTAAAGGATTGAACTGCGCCTGATACCAACATACACCAGACACTGACATTTGATTACAACACGTTGACAACGTTGGCGCTACCAGATGTAAAGGTGTTAATATCGAAATTCTTTGAAATAATGATGCATCGATATTGAATTACTCTCGAATCAACAATCGTATAAATGTCGAATCATTGTTGACTGAGTAGCGATATATAGAATTTATGTGAAATCAATAGCAACCCGATATTAAATTATTTCGAAATTTCTTGGAAATCAGCCATAAATCAACACATATTCGGTATTGCAAAAAATTGTAAACGTTAAGGTCCGACAGGAGCGAAACATTGTTACTTTCGATTTCTCCAAAGCCGAAAGTGGCGAAGAATTCTATCGGAGGACGCGGCGTTCGCCCTTCGGAAGATCCCAAGAGAGACGGAGGAAGATTTATGACCCATTATATACCGGGTGACTTGTAAAGCGTTCAGGCATCTGGTACGGATTCTCGAGTTGTTTGACGGACTTGAAAAAACGCTAATTGCCTCCAGTAGCTGTTAATGGGATCGCTGAATCTCTTGATTTTCAAAACTCACGCGGTATCGTCAATCTTAAAGCGCCTTTTTAAATGCCCTCTAAACTTCAACTCATGATGTATCTTTTAATAACATTAATTCGTTTTATTCAACAAGGTATTAGGTGATTAGGTAAAACTGTAAAAGGGAAAAGAAAGAAATGAAACGAAAACTGACAGAGGAAGAAGAGATTTGTAATATTTGCACGCGTGCTTTTTAGAAAATGGCGAATTCGCGACGCACCTATCGATCGCGATGGCGACGCCTCGACGCCCCTCTTTCGGCGCCGGCGTACAAGGATACGAGTCCTTTTCAGTAGCTTGAAGAAGCCACGCAACGCTCATCAGAATACAAACGCGAAGATTATATAAACTCTATTATATAAAAAAAGTATGAAGATTGACCTTTCTATAGCTGACCCTTCGAACACCAAATGTTCGTTAGACGAGACATCGAAAAACGACTCCTCTTCCTTGGAGTTTTAGAATTTTTCTCGGATCATATTTGTTAGTTTAATCTTTAGAGCAGCCATAAATTTAGTCGCCGCGCTGTTACGTTGTAAGTTTTGTTCACCGTCCGCAGGGATGCCGAGTCGAGAATTTCGGGACCGGATGTCTGCCGTTCTGCCGAGAATGGTGACAAGGTGACACTATTGTTCGGGAGGTAAAGACGGATACTAAATTTCTCGTGATGGCGACGCTACATCCCGGGACATATGACGCCAAGGACACGAAAAACTAGACCGTCTGTCCAAGCTCGTTTAATGACCTTCCTCACATTTGTCAGCTCGGAACGGACCAATTAAGGTGACAATCGCTGTTACGAGTGTAAAGATACGCTACCACAAACGTAGGTAGGTATCTGCTAATCGTTACAAATCACTAGAATTGCTCAATTATAGTTCACGATGTTTCTTTGTCGATTTATGTACGATATTAGTGATTTATAATTTGTTGTAAACAAGATTGAACTTACGAATGTTTAAAATTCTATATTTTAAGTACTACGTTAGTTTATGATTTTAAAACCACGAAGAATTGGAAATAGCTCGATTAAAGCTCAATTAGCTACTCTATTAGCTTGCGGAGGATTGAGACTTTTCGTTTCTACTCGAACACTTTTAAAGAGCCTAGAACTCTTATCGATGTCCGTCTACCGCGCTGTTACAATCATTCGTTACGTCAAGTGTACGAAATACTTTTCGATAAAAATGAAAATTCAGGGGAAAGGAATTGAAAAGGAAGAAAAAGGTGAAGTTCCGCGTAGATCGGTTAAAGATGCAGAGATTTATAAGCGATTTGCGGCAAAACATCGAAGAAATATTCACCGACCTTGCCCCGTTCTTTTTCAAAATCGCAGTCGTTGATGTCACCGCCGTAATTTCCAGATGCATTGCCAAAAACGAGCTGGAGGTTTGTTCCAGTCGCGGCGAACGCGATCTCCGTATAACCTTCCCGACAGCCATTTTGAAAGCGTACCTGACGTTCTTCGACTGGTCTATCTCGGTATCCA
Organism: Bombus impatiens; assembly: GCF_000188095.3. Taxonomy (NCBI): domain Eukaryota; kingdom Metazoa; phylum Arthropoda; class Insecta; order Hymenoptera; family Apidae; genus Bombus; species Bombus impatiens. Next base: position 491,946 of record NT_176638.1, read on the forward strand.
GTGTATCTGACCTGGACAAGCAAAAATTCGGAAAATTTGTCTGATAATCATTTCATTCGCAATTTCTATGATTACGCCAAAGATTAAACCAATTTCATTGCGCTATATAATTCGAAATTTATTTCGATTTGTAAGTAGTGGGTATGATTCAGTGGCGATTCTCAGAGATTTAAGTAACCGTCGGAAGCGGATGAAATCAGCGGCGGGAATTAATTCGCTGGAAAAGAGAAACGCGCAAAATTCAAGGAAACGATATTCTTTTTGAATGAGTCATTTGAATAAACCCAGTTGGTTATTAATTAATGGCACGGTTTCAAGGATAATTTCAATTTGGAAGATTTAACTATTTAAATTATCCAGATGATTCACGTATAAATACAAATTTGATGAATTGTATGAATCATTGGAGAACCGGATTTGAATATCGAGTAAGCTAATGTAACTACGTAGCAGGCAGAAGTAAACGAAGTATCAAGAGAAACTTTAACAATCGACCATCACAACAATCAATCGATCGTGACAATGTTAAGCTTCGAAACGTGATTTATAGTGTTCGTAGTATTAGTGGTAGTATTTATAGTATTAATGGTCTGAAGTTACATGATTTTTTCATTTACTTCCAAATAAATAAACATTCTAATTATCCAAGTTCATTAGCGTTTTTGCTTCGTACGTTCGATCTGTTGTCCACGAATTCAGTTTTTTATCCGAATCAATTTGTAATTTCGGTTTTCTATCTACCGTTTGCTTGTTAATGATATTATCTAAATTAATAAATAAACAAATAATCCTCGATTTACCTCGCTTTCGCGACTCAATCTCCTGAACAGTTCCTCCGTTTCGAATTTGGCCTTCTGATTCGGCACAACCTTGGGCATCTTGAAAAGGAACCTGGGCCGTTGTTGTTCAAACAAACCCATGCCATCGAAGGGAAGCACGCTGACACCCAGCCCTCCAGCTCCACCCGTGTGTTCGCTCATAGTGTGCATCATTTTGCACGGTTATTTCAAACCGGTAAATCAGATCAATTTACAAAGATCGATCGATCCGATCGAGCAATTTTATTTACACTTTGATGGAAACAACGTTAATTTAGTTGTTGATCGGTTTGTTGTATGTGTTCGCGATGTATACGCTTTTAATGACCTTTCACAATACACCAGATTGTTGAAAGAGAAATTTACACAGAGCACCAAAATCCGCGCGTTCGACTGCGCCGTGTGGCGTCTCAGTGGAGACTAAGGACAATCCGGTAGCAAAAGCTGCGGGTTTCCTAGTCCTGATACAAGCCACGCCTCCGACCTGCCTCCGTCTCCCCCACCACGTCCCCTTCGAATCGCTAAAGGGTGAGCTTACGAGGAAGGAGAAAACCCACCCTAACGCGTCTATTGCGGGGTTCATCCTGCACGGAGGGTAGAAAGGTTACGGGGTGACTCTGAAATTGCGTTACGGGATTTTGTAGTCGTTCGTACGTTACGCTGCCTGATACAACAATCTTATAGAATAATTTATCATTTATCTAATTACGTATTAGTTATTTAGTATAAATTCTAAGTTTCTAGGATCGAGCTCCATTGGACGAAGCAACCGTTTTTTAAACGTATTTCGTTGGATGAAAGATTGAAATTACGAAATACATAGTTTAAAAATTTTTGTTTATCGTCGAAACGAGGCGTTAAATTATACGTAACAATTGTAGAGTTTTTTTTATTATTTATTTATTTATTTACATTTTACAATTTGTCCAGTAGGACATTTGGTAAAATATTATGGTTTAGTGATATAGCAATATAACATGTGGATGGCTACCCCCAGTGGGATACCATCTTCGAATTTGATTGATTTATTTCTTTAGTGTGGTGAGTGTTTGTTACGTCCTTTGTGAGATCTGTTGGGTGTTTCCTTTTTAATCTTCTTTTTATGTTTGATGCGCCGAATTGTAGAGCGTAACACGCTTTTACTTCAGAGGTACAACAGAATTTTAACGATATGCTACGCACAAGTCCCGATCATAACCGCATATCGTCATTTGCTGAGACGTAGACACCACTCAAACATGGAAATAGATTAAGAAAATTCAATTACATATTTATTTCATATTTTATGTTACTCGATATTTTATCTTTGTTGGTAAATTTTACTACTATATTAGCCGTGGTCACTTTCTAAATTATTTTCCTCATTTTTATCCTATTACAATTGCAATCCAATAATTCGACATATTTAATCATTTAGCGCTGCCAGAGTTATCAATATTCTTAATATTAACTAAGATCCTGTCCGATTCAAGAGATATGGAAACTCTAAACTTATTCCACATGTCCATCCTCCACTTTCCAAATTGTCAGAAAACAATTGCAAAGAAAGAAAGAAAAAAAAAAGGAAACTACATAAATTTTCCACGTCAGCTGGTAGCATGCTGAAAGCGATTGCTACTGGTTGGCGAGTTAAAGGCAAGGATGAGAAAGGATGGGCGAGGCAAAGATCGTAGTACGAGGATAATATAATATACTGTAGCAGGATCAGTTCGTACAGGGATTGGCTCACTATCCCCCGTAGATATGTGAAATACGTGTCAGGGGTCCCTATTTGGTAGACAGGACTTCGTTGGAACACCGTGTATCCCCTCGAGGGAAGAGATCTTCATCGTTCGTCGAGTGGCAAGAGCTCATCCGTTTGAGAGGATCATTGTCGAGGATCCGCGATTAAGATCAACGACCCTTTGCACGATCCGCGTTGCACAACCCACGGATACCCATGTATCCGGTCTTTTTTCCTTCTCTTCTTTTTCTTCTCTCTTTTCTTCCTCGCTTCGTGCCGACGCTAGAGACTTCTGTAATATGGTCTTTAACCGAGAAAACGTCTTTTCAGCGGAATAAACTGACGGTTGCTGTACTTTTATCAGGTATTTGTACGTGTGAAGGAGATTGTTTAAATAGTTAGGTATTACTGGAATATTTCAGATATTTCCGTTCGTTAAACGACTTTCTTCTTTTGTTCAAAAACGTTTCGTTTTGAGGTTTGAAATAAAAAAAGGAAAAGAGATTTGAAGTTCGTGACAGGTAACAGATGGGTCAATATTTTTATGTTCTGTTTCTCTCGGGTGATTTACAGTTTTAACTTTATTGCCTGCTTTTATGACATCCCTTGCTAGCAGCAGTTTGTTAGAGTTTATTGAGCCAATATTCGGAATTTTCGGTCATGAAGTTGCCTAATAGAAACGAACTATCTGCCTTCTAAAGCTATAAACAAACATCAATTGTTACTTTATCATCCTACCTGATTTTTCCCACCAGGTTTGTTTTCTACTTACGAAAACATAGCTTTTTAGCTATTTAATTTTCGATAGTTACACAGTTGCTTCAACCAGAGTAATCCCTGTACTTCTCCATCGCTTCTCCAGTCAACTTCTCCGTCAAAATCGATTCAGTCCCTTTTCAAATAAAGATTGAAATAAAATTTGTTATTTCTAAAGAATAGTTGCATTTCTAAGGCAATCTCTCGATAAATTATTAAGCTCAACCTGTGATTCCAACTGATTCGCTGTATAATAATACGTATAGTGATCGATGCGACTGTAAACACGCAACTTAAAGAAAAAATGATACAAATCTTCCAATTAAAGTCGATTCGATGTTGCTTTCGTAGATCCGTTAATTTCGTGTTTTTCTATTAAAAAACAACTTTCTCGAAAATTGATCCGAAAATTTAAAACTAGTCGACATGGTGCAGTAACCGAAATTTTATTTGTCGAAGGAATCCATTGAATTTGCTGAAATTGAATTTGGTTGCGTCGCCTTTCGTCCTCTGACGTCGCGGGGAGTCCTATTCCGTCGCCATGAATGCCAAGCACGGCTAAATTAATTTCACGCTCGCGTTTACGGCGTCGCGACGACACGGAAAAAAACACGGGTCCACCACATCTCCGCCTCCGGTGTAACGCGATTGGTCCAGCGAACCTACCAATCGCAGCTTCCACCAGAGTCTGAGAATTGTACTCGTAGTGGTGATCACGTGTGCGCATACTCACACGTGGTCATATATGTACACGTATGCACATGCACGCAATACGTATACGGGAACTGTTGCCTCTTTCAAACTAGAGAAGCAACGAGAAGTTTCTTCTCTTGTAATAACGTTACGATGCTTTTAACTTTGGTATGTACATACATATATTCTTAACAGGGAAATGATTATGAAGATATCGAGACTAAAATACAAAATGGGGACTTCGTAGAATATAAGGTTAGACTATACAAAATACAAATAAAATATGTGAATTCTTTAGGTGTCTTATGCGAAATTGAAGTCTATCGAAAACTCTATTCTTATTATTTTTTCAAAGTAAAAAGATATATCTCGATACTGGCTTTTCGGGATAAACAATTGTATTTCGATTTTACATTTGAGTACTTTGTACTCATGCATTTTGGCTCGACGTTTCGTAGATGCCGCAGTCTACCTCTTCAGGCCAGACCTGAAACTAAAAAGTCTTTGACTCGAAACATAAAGAGAGGTGCAAAGTGGTTCGATTTATAGATTATTATTATGTAATAGAGGGCAGTCGAAAATAGTAGTTATATATATCTATCTCTACTGTATTTTAAAAAGTTTATATGAAAATAATTATACAAAAATAAAAAAAATGAATTAGCTCTTTGAAAGAATTGATTGAATTTATGGACAAGTACTTTGTAGACATTCGAAGAAGTTGACAGAAATACAATATTCTTTCAATAATTGCATTGGAAACTTTGCGTATTTAAAGTTGTACGATACTATAAGACGACAGTATGGTGGAAATTATGCAAATTTTTCTAAATTAATCATCGTATCGAATATATTAATAAATTGAAAATTCCTTCATCAAATTTATTAAACTTCCTGAAGTGTAGCAATAAAAATGCATCGCCTGGAATTTTGAACAATAATGGTACCAAGTCCGAAATAAATGTAGTATATACTCTATGTTAATAACGAAATCTACAATAATCAAGGTGATTCTCTTCCGTCAAAACCTGGCCCAGTCAATAAGGACATGATCGATATAAGCTGGTCGCGAAAGCGTTGCTAAAGAAACTTGGTAATCGTATCATGTATATCGTGTAAACACTCGGAACGAGTTTGGTGGGTCGAGCAAGCAAGATGTCTTACGAACGAAATAGGAATTCTTCGGCTTCGTCCATGTGGAGACATAAAGCTTACGAACGACATCGTATAAAAGTGAATATTTAATAATTATCGATAATCCGTTGCTCGTTCGATAACGGCAAATATCGCAGCATCTATTGTATTTATAGGTAAAGAAGGCTACGCGAGCAATTGACGTTGATCCACCGCAAACAAGACCTCACGTAGTTTTCAATGCAAAAGGTTTGCAATTGGAACGCGAGAAGCAAGATCGTATCATTAGGGAGAATTTTATCCTTTTGAAGAAACTTCGCGATATTATGCACCGGAAACAATCCACCGAAGAGAGTTACAGATTGAAATGGGACGAAACCAGATGTATCAGAACTCGTTGACGTGGGTTTCATAATTAATCAACACCCTTTCATAGTTTTAATTTGAAATCGTCTTGCGTATTTTATTTTACGTGAAACAAGTTTATTTACACGTTTGTACTTTCACAATAAACAAGTGAACGTGGATCTTGTATTTTATTCGATACCAAACCTATAAACTATAAATATCAACGAAAGAAAGGTTAGTTAATTTCATTGTACTGACTGTACTGAAAGAATTGAAATGAAATACAGCGTGATGATATATAAATATCAATAAAAGATTAACTGATTTTATTATACTTATCATTAAAAGAATTAAAATAAAATACGATGTAGTAAGATACAAGTATCAGAGAAAAATTGATCAATGACACAGTATTCATTATTAAAGGAATCGAAACAAGAGTACAATGGAGGAAGGAGAAGGAAGGGAGTATGAAGAAGAAGTGGGTGAGATCGATAAATATCCAACTCCTAAATTATCATCTATCCTCGAAGATACCACAAAAGCGTTAACACAAACAGAAGCAGGAGAGTGTCTTCACACATTAGGAAAATGCGATTCCGGCCTTGGTTATGCTTATCTGGGATTGAACGCATCTAATAAAGGCTTGACAGATATTAGAATCATATCAACGTTTAAATATGTGCTCTACGTGGACGTTTCCGGAAATAGATTAACGACCGAAGCACTTCGTGTTCTTTCGTCGATGAAATATCTCTTGATGCTTCAAGCTGATAGGAATCATGTGTCTTCCGCGGAATTGGATCCTATGCCTTATCTTCAGGTTAATCACGAAACCTTATTAACGATTTTTATCATTTTTACTTTTATCTTTATCTTTATTCTCTATCTTTATCTAATTTTAATATTTTTCTAAAATTCTTACATATTTATTAATCCTACTTATTTAATTGTGCTACAGGTTCTTACACTAAATAAGAATAAATTGACAAGCACATCAGGCATTTCTCATAAGCTTTTGCAATGTTTAGAATTAAATCATAATAATATTGAAGAAATCACTTTAAATCCGTACGATCTTGAGAAGTTGAACAATCTTGAATTGCGTGGTAATATTCTTACCACAACAAATGGGATCTTTTTTCCAGGATTAATACGATTATATCTCGCAGAAAATCAAATAGAAAAAGTGGAAGGTTTAGAAATATTAGTTAATTTAAGAATTCTACATTTGAGGAGCAACAAAATATCGAATTTGGATGGGTTTGATTCACGTTGTGCCAAACTCAGTTATTTGAATCTACGGAATAACGAGATTACAAAAATTTCGGAGTTAGAAAAATTAAATTGCTTAACAGCATTAGAGACCCTAATTATTTTGGAAAATCCTGTAATAGCCGATAGGGAAGTAGCGGAAGAAGCTGCTTATAGGCACATTGTTTTGGCTATGTTACCTAACCTAACACGTATTGACAAGGATCCAGTACTTTACGACGAAAGGAAAGAGGCTAAAGAATTTCATAGACAAATGCTTCGTGATGGAACAACATTCGCTGATTTAGATTTCGATCTTTTAACCGCAGGATAAAATTAATAATATTTACTCTTCGTAATTATAAATAAAAATATAAAATGCAAATAAAAATTAACATCATACGATAAGTATAATTTAAAGACTCTCATATAAAGTAGATTTCTACATAATCGATTATATTCAGTAGGTAAGACAAATTTTGTTGAGTTGTTGACATTATTTTTTTATCATACTGATACGAACTTACTGATTAGTATTGTTTTTTAAAAACCACCTTTTTTATTTTACCTTCATTAATAACATATCTCACTTCTTTTATTTTAGACTATGTATTAAATGATCTTAAATGTCAATATATTACTTTAGTATCTTCAGTATTATTAATTCACTATTATAATTAATATCATTAATTTCGAAGTGCAAATAAAATATCAAAAACTATAAAATAGAGATAACAATTCTCTTAAAAATGTTTCATTTTTCCTACTTGTTAAAGTTGTCCCGCCAAAACTTTTAAATCCTGCCACGCTACCAGCAAGTAGTGACGGTCTCTAGCGGAGTTTGTTAAAATGAGATTGTTGTACGTTCGTTGCCAGTAGTTCTACCGCAAGTAGCCGGCGAAGACATTTAGTGTTATATATTGTGCGTTGTTCCGTTACTAAATAATTAGCTCTATCTTTTTGTAATAATTGTCTCTGTCAACGAAAATGTCTTCCAAACCTCCATTTAAAGTTGGTAGGTCATAGCTATTAATTTCGGAGTTACATTAGTCAGACACGTGGTTGCTATTTGAGAAAAAGATTTGTAACCTTCTTCTATAATATTTAAAACATATCGCTTCATAATCCGCACATCTACACATAGTAGTCGAACCAGAAAAAAAATATTAAAGTAATGTAAAAGAAAAATATATTCAGATATAAGTCCCAATTGAAAGTTGTTAAATGATGCAATAGTATGTGGAGATTAATCGATTAAGCACCTTCTGAATTAAGTTTCATAAATTGTGTCATAATTTGTCAATATGATAAATTTCGTTCTTTATACGTAAAAATAATGATAAAATAAAACATAAAAAAAGATAGTTGTCTTTATTCCATTTTTCATTGAAACAGAGCAATGAAATATTTTTAAATATATCATAAAACGAAGTTGATTTCAAAATTTTTGAATTGAGCTCAATGATTCATTTATGAACAGTGATCTAAAATTTATAAAATCGATTTCTAACTTTTTTATTTGTAGCCGATTTGTCGTTGGCGGAATGGGGACGGAAAGAAATTACTTTGGCAGAAAATGAAATGCCTGGCCTCATGGCCATCAGGAAGAAATATGGTTCAGAAAAAGTTTTAAAAGGTGCACGAATTGCCGGTTGTTTACATATGACTGTGCAAACTGCGGTTCTCATTGAAACTCTGGTTGAACTCGGAGCTGAGGTAAGTTGATACCTTTCTACATCCCGGTCGTTTTCGTTTGATGTTCAAAATTCGGTTAAATCGTTGCTATTGTTTTCTTTGCCTGAACACTTACATGCTAAGGTTTAATTCGATAGTCACAAACTCATCAGTACGATACTTTCTTTAAATTATTGATGAAACGATAATATCCCAGAAAATATTATTCAATATAAATTTTTATACACAAAATTAAAAATAAAAAATTTTTTGTTAGTTTAATATATTTATATTTGTACTATTAAAAGCAAATTAAAGATACATCCAATTATAAAATTCATAAAAATCTATTTTGTAAAAAATATAATTATTACAAAATAATTCAAATGAAAAATCATAAAAATAGAAAAATATAGAACGAAGCATAAGAGAGGAGAATGAAGAAACTAGTACGCGTTTATACGTATGCAGATCGATTTCATCGATCATGATCTTGCGTGTTTCGCAAGATTTACTAACAATTGTATCAGACATCGGGAAACTTTTGAACCATCCTCAAAGATCAGGATCAGGTAAGACGGTTATCTTCGGTCCTTATTATGAAACATTTATATTTATTCAAAATACTTAACAATACACTTTTACATTTATTCAAAGCTGTGAAAGATAAATATCATAAACTTTTACGATGCAATGAAAACATCATATCTGTGAATGTAATATCATCCCATTGTAAGAAGTTTTCGATTAATCAGCGGTTAGTAATCGGTATCTTCTTATCATTACCATAACTCATTCAAAATTAAAAAAAATATTAATATATAATTATATATATAATATATATAAAATTAAAAAAAATATAATTAAATATATATATATTACAATACTTAGGAACATTCTGTTCTAATCTCCGACACAATAAAATTACTTGCAAATAGAAAATCTGCAAATATTAATTATGACTTCAACAAAATGGCAAACGTAGAAATATCAGAAGATTATAAAAAAAATAATATCATTTTATATAATAATATAAAACGTAGTGGTTATCTCTGCATACTGTATGGATGCATTGACTCTGCATCAAAAACTTTTCGTACAACCCTGTGCAATGTTTCATATCCTGCTTTACGAATGAAACATGTTACCTTTAGATTTGATTTCATAGACAATTTTACTCTACAAACCAAGAAAGATGTTAATGACTCGTTATTGTCGTTATATCGATAGGTTCAATGGTCCTCGTGTAATATATTCAGCACTCAAGACCATGCAGCAGCAGCCATCGCAAAAACGGGGATTCCCGTGTATGCTTGGAAAGGTGAAACTGATGAAGAATATCTCTGGTGCATAGAACAGACCCTCGTATTTAAGGATGGAAAACCATTAAATCTGATCCTCGACGATGGCGGTGATCTGACCAACTTAGTGCACACCAAATTCCCGGAATATTTAAAAGAGTGCCGAGGCCTTTCCGAGGAAACCACAACCGGGGTTCACAATCTGTATCGCATGATGAAAGAAGGCATTCTGAAAGTTCCTGCCATAAATGTAAACGATTCAGTAACGAAGGTTCGTCACATTGTGTTTGAGAAACAAAAAAAATATTCTTGTCCTAAAGAGAAAAAAACTGTTAGATTACTGCTAAGTAAAGTACTTATCATAAGTAAAAAATATATAAAAAGTCTCCACAGCAATCTTGTAAATTATTTTATGATCGTCCACTTGTCTCATCTTTCTGTTACTCTCCTAATAATTAAATTTTAAGTCCCATGTAAAATAATTTTCTTCTGTTGAATAGAGTAAATTCGACAATCTTTATGGGTGTAGAGAATCATTAATCGATGGTATCAAACGAGCAACAGATATCATGATTGCTGGAAAGGTCTGTGTGGTTGCTGGATATGGAGACGTCGGAAAAGGTTGCGCACAAAGTCTCAGAGCACTTGGAGGACGTGTGATAATCACGGAAATCGATCCCATTAATGCGTTACAAGCTGCCATGGAAGGATACGAGGTGATTGCTGAAACATTAAATCAAAGATCATATACTCGAAGTGTATTGAAACCTATACTGATCAAAAATTGCAATCGAAGTAAAATTGGTGAATTTCTAAATTACTCTCCAGGTAACGACAATGGAAGAAGTCTCAACCAAAGGACAGATTTATGTTACTACCACCGGTTGCAAAGACATCATAATGGGCGACCATTTTATAAATATGCCAGAGGATGCTATAGTCTGTAATATTGGTCACTTCGATTGCGAGATTGACGTTGCATGGCTTGAGAAAAACGCTGTTGAAAAAGTCAACATTAAACCACAAGTAGACAGATATCAACTAAAGAACGGCAGGTGAATTAATAGTTCAATTTTGAAAAAAATATTTCTATATCGGAAAATCAAACATTAAATCGTGTAAAATTATTTGAGCAGAAAGTTAAACACATATTTTAGATATGTTCTAATTAAGTTTATACAATGTAAACTTGAATAGATTTTTGACCGGTTCCACGATACTTTCGATTCAAATTCCGATTCTTCCTTTTCAGACATATTATCCTTCTTGCGCAAGGTCGGTTGGTTAATCTTGGATGCGCCACAGGACATTCCAGTTTCGTGATGAGCAATTCGTTCACAAATCAGGTATTGGCACAAATAGAGTTGTGGACCAAATCTGAGTCCTATCCGGTCGGAGTTCACATGTTGCCGAAAAAATTGGACGAAGAAGTCGCCGCGTTGCATTTAAATCACCTTGGAGTAAAGTTGACCAGATTGACAGAGGAACAAGCGAAATATCTTGGTGTACCTAAAGAAGGACCTTACAAAGCTGACTATTATCGATACTAGTTATTATTTAAATTCAGAGGCTCTCATGTACTTTTTTTGGACCATATGACGGATAAAACTGGATTGTCAACCATTGATCTTTATAGTTGTTCATTTATTAATTTTAGTCTCAATATCGAGTGTTTTGTTATCTAGAAAAGTTATAACGAAAAATCACCAAAACAGGATTGTGTGTTTTGTATTATATTGTTATAATCTGTGAACTTTATTGGGGATAATTATCGCTTTTAAATAAAAATATCTTGTTCAACAAGTATAAATGGCAGAGAAAAAGATTTCCCCGCCTCCATTAGAAGTTAGTTCTTTGACAAAGGTAACGATATCTGATATAAAATATTAAAATGTTATCTAAAATATGGGACAATTTATATTGCCAGTTAGCGAGATGGTCGTGCTTAATTTCTGGCGTGATTTATAGTTTCCTTAAACGAAGAAAATATGCCGCGTTGGAAAAAGTGCTACGAGAAAAAGAAGCAGAAAAATTTGCTAGAGAAATCTTTCTTGCTCGTGAAAAGATTCGTCTAAATACTGGTATACTTTAATGTTTCTCAGTGCATCTATGAATATATTTTGTGAACATTATATTTTTTTACAGCTGAGATAAAAGAATTAGAACAAATATTTCTTGAAATGAGTTCATCTAATGAAGAAATTAATTTAGTGAACAATAACAATAGAGATGCATAAAAATTGCAAAAGATCTTAAAAAAACATATTTATTATCTTCTCGTAACATTTCTATATATCTTCACGATTATGTACAATTCCTTCCTATCTTTTACTTATAACTTTAAGAGGGCAGAACTTTCCTGCAAACAATAACATCCACAGCCTGTGGGGCACAATGTTTGGTTAGTGAACCACGTTGCCAAATGTTGCGTGTGTCCCCCATGTCCACAAAATATACAGAAGTTGCTTGGACCTAAATATAAAAAAAAGAGATAATTATAAATTATTTTATTATACACTTTATAATTTAATAAAAACATTGCACTGCATTAAATTAACTTTACCTCTAACAGAGATATGACAAATTACACATTCCAATGCTAATCGTTTACAACTTATACATTGAGGTCCTCTGCTAACTTTACCACACAATTGACATTCACTCTGAAACTCGACGCCTTTGTGCGTGTCCAGCGGAGTTGTGCTTACATGCTTCAATACTTGTGCACGTGCATCTAATAACCGCCACCTATGTAGCACTTCAGCATATGCTTTTTTATAACCATCGTAGAGAGCAGTATATTTTTCATCGAGCAACCTGTATGATCAATGCTTTGGCTTAATTCCTAACAAAATTGAACAATTCTACATTAAAGTCCTTAAAATTACGTACCTAATATTTTTCACGGAATCCCCGAATGTGTCTTGAATTAATTTTAAATCGTCAAGCGAATCGGACCACGAGTTAGATCGATGTTGCTTTAAATTTTGAAAGTTCCATCCCTCTAATGTGGTATCGGCTAGATGAATCGTATGATATGGAGAACCACCAGGCTAAAAAAATGTATCGAATGATGTATAAAATTACGAGCCTATTTATAAACATTACGCGAACAATATGAAAACACAATATACACAAATGATATGTAGAAAAGGCATAATGTCTATGATCAGTTCTGCACAAAGATGTTTGTCTTCTGTGTGAAATTTCTAGGTATTATCACAACAAAACAGTACATCACATATAATTAATTACTACTAACATGTACGATTATTTTATGGGTATTAATATTAATCATAATGTAAAACAGTTATTAGATGCAAAGGTCAAGAAGTTTGGCATTTGAAATATTAAGCAGGGCCAAACCTGCATGCTTTGTGGCACCATGACACTTCCACTCCGATGCTGTAAGGCAGTAACAAATATCACCATGATAAAAGAACCCTAAGAACCAGTACATTTCAAACACGTACAAACTTAAAAAACTCCAAAAACCATGCCTTACCTTTAACCACCATTTTCCTGTAGAAAGCCTCTATAACAAAGATAACATAATATCAATCATTTGGTAATTTTTAAAAAATATATTAGAAAAGAAAAATACTGAAATAAAATACCAATGTATTACGTCGGTATAGCATGACTCATTTAAATTCCGGATTATTCCAATTTTGGAAATTTATTATGTTAGAGAGAAATTTATAATTATGACACATACAATACCGTCGTATCGTACGACATTCATACATTTAAATCATATTTAAACATGCATCGAAAAAAAGAAATGTGTGCTGAGTATGAAACATGTGATATACTGTAGATTGAGAAGTCAGCATTAAAACATGAATACAATAGATGATTATGTTCGAAGAGTATCCCCAAGTACTGAAATGTTCAGTATGTTTGTGAACAGAAGACAAAATATGATCAAGACATGTAATGTAGCAACTATCAATGATGCTATAAAAATTGTGCTTGTGCCAGGCCATGCTAAAACATTTTAATATCTACAAAAAATAAATACAACGTACTTACACTAACGTTAATGGACTTGCTACTTAGCCGTGTCTGAGCAACGTCCGGATTTTCCAAACGATAACTAAATGCACAACTCAGCATACCTGCCATTTGAATGTCTGATTGATTGGCATAATGCTGTATTCTAAAGTAGAGACGGATTGTTGTAAAATAATTTGTTTTTATTGTAAGTAGTAATCCATTACTTACAAGGAATGAATTAAATTTTGACCAAAAGGATGTAAAGGCCATGGAGCATCAATCTCAGGTGACTGACAAGAATTTTGTCCTATATTTGAAACTGGTTGTGATATTACAAGAGCGGCTAAACACCATGCCTGAACCAAATCAGGACGTTCCAATGATGCAGCTACATTTGCATTGTATTGACACATTGCTGGGATATCTGTGATATTGATACTAGATATAAAATAAAATTAAGAAATTATTTTCTGAAAATCGATGAATGTCTCTGAAAATTGTATCGCAATTATATATTGTACTCACACATATTTTTCTGCTAGTTCTTTGTTGACGAAAAACAATGAAGAAGCATCATATATCATTACCATAAAATGATAGTTTTTACAACATGATCTATGAGTCATTCTATTTGTATTATGCAATCCCCGATTCATTTTCTATTAATTTGAAATATTTAATGAGGTTCTTACAAGTATTTCATATTATGAACATTCTCACAAAAAATTTTATTATACATACTCGATCTTGAAAATAAAAAGAACTTATAGGAATATTATCATTTGACTGTACATAAGAATTTGGATACATATGCATAAAATGTTCTCCATTGCCTATTCCGTTTCCTAATGCAGAAAGTGCTCTGGGTGTTGTACACTCTGGTTTCATGGACGACCTTCTCGTATATGAAGCACGACCAAAACATACGAGTATACCTATATACAAATAGAGACAATGAATGAAGCTTCTATTATGTACAGTATTTTGTTACCATTTCTTATTACTTTTTTATACATACCCACGCAACAAAATTTAGCACCAGATGTTCTAGGAAAGGGTATGTAGGCATCTTGATAATTTGTATACATGTTAGAAGAGTTTAAGAAATTCGCATTGTCTTGAATGTCGTATCCTAAGTGACTACTTTCGTTCTCATCCTTTTTACATGTCTATAGAAATAAGAAAAACGTTAGATATTATAAAAGATGGACGTAATCTGAGAAATATATTTCTTTTACTTGCTCCAATGTTGTAATTAATTGTCTAAGACAAGGTTCTAAACATGATCTGTTTTTTTTAACGCGTTGCTGAGCAGTTTGCTTTAAAACTTTCAACAACTTTGCCAATGTTGTATTGTCGATCGTTGTTCCATGACAGAATTGGAATGTAGGTTGCGCACTATATGGATAGTTCACAGGGAAATTTACTTTTAATATCACATTGTAACTTTTATTGGATGCTGTTACAGTACAACTACGTTCCACAGCATCCATGGTATTGACCTGCAAAGATAAAAATATATACTATATGCATTTCTATTTTACGTTTATATGTATCACCTCTATGTTTGGTATGTTCATATTTATTAAAGAAAATTCTTGTTGCAAAGTTTTTGGTTGTGTAGGAGACGATATTTCTTTATTACTTTCAATATATGCATCTGTTTCAGAATTCAATATAGGTTCATCAACTTTTGTTGTTATACAATTCATTTCATGATCAGTTTGAGCGTCATTAAGTTGTAGCTGTTGAACGGATTGTAATGTTCCTATATTAATGGCAACTATATTAGTTGAATGAAAGAAGTGCATTATATTTATAAATAAGACTGAAACATACTTAAACTATTATCTTCAGGATACTGAGTATAAATAGATGAACCATCATCTATCCCATGTCCACATAACTAGAATAGAATTATATGTTATATTTTTTATAAATAAAAATTTTAACCTTTGCACATATATGTATAGAAGTACCCACTTTCTTTAAAAATGGATCAATTTTATATATCCTCAAACATTGATCCTTTGACCAAGTAATTAATTCAAAATCACTATTTTCTGCAAATCATAAATATATTTTATGATATTTTATTCCTTTTTATTTGAAAATTTGTATACATAATACATACCCAATTTTTGATGTCTCCATTGAAATTCAAGAACAACATCAGTATGTCCTACAAAAGTATAAATGGGAGCACTGAGGTCTGTTGTATTCCATAATAACAAACTATTCTCTCCTCGTCGTAACTGCGGTACTACTATTGTTACCAGTCCTTCACCAAATGGCTATGGATAACTTATTGTTAGTTTTTATAGATAGAAATAAATGTAGATTCTCGATATATCTATATCTCTACCGTGTATCTCGCTCTCCATACGGGTGAGTTTGTTGTTAAAATGCTCTCAGCTCTTCGTGGATTACTGATATCAAAAATTTTCACTGTACAATCTTGACTAGATGTTGCCAATTGATTTTGTTGAAATGGACACCAATCTAAACCATGTATCTAAAATAACTTTTATAAGTATGTCATTGAACTTTACTAAAGTGACATTATTAGATATTATTATAGTGAATAGAGCTATTATGAAATCAGGCTGTACTTTTGTTAGATGAGCAGCTATGTACTGCATAGGACTATTTCCTTTTCTTTGATCCCATATTTTAATATCTCCATCATGAGCTGTAGCCAACATGTTGGGAGAAAGAGTGTTCCATCTTACTTGAGAAGAACCAGCTATAACACATTCAATTATATGTCTCTTTAAATGTTTGCAAATTATTTCACAATGGGTTTTATAATCTCTATATTTACCAACTGCAGATAATGATAAACAAGGCTTCCTTTGATCTCTTATGTCCCAAATATGTATAAATGTATCAATGCTACAGGAAGCAATGATATCTGGTTCTTTGGGATGCCAGTTTAGGTCACTCACAACTCTTGTATGTGCTTTTAGACTATTTGTTGTTTGTAAGTCATAATTACCAGTTCCAGTAAGAGACAGTATTTCGATACGCGTATTGCTCTAAAATTTAAATACAATTAGGTATATCTACAATATTATTTACAACATATAGATTTAGTTTCTAACCGATACAGCGCATAGATGACAATTTATACTTGTGGGGTTCCATTCTGCAGAGCCAACTTCATATTTACTTTGTCTTTGAAATTTTTTTAATACGTCAGCACTCTCGTCAAGGTATTTTATCGCGAAACATCTGCGTCTAAAAATATATAATAGAAAAAGATCACAAAAAATTAGAAAACATAAAAGTTATAGGAAATTACATACTAAATATATATAAAAATAAAAACTTCATTTTTTGTTTACTTACCCGGCAAGTAATACATAATTACCCGTTGCATCCACGGCCATAGTATTAGCCTATATACATAAAACAAAAATAATTCTATAATAAAAAACAATTGTATATCATAGTATTTAAAATTGAAATACACGTTGTTTGTAATAATAACATATATTTTCATGTAATAAGATAAACTACCTGTAAATCACGGTGTTCCGTAACGACATAGTCGCTGCCCCAACGTTTTGACATTTTACCAATAAATTCGAATTCCTGTCAGCATTCTGCAAGGTTAGAAATAAACCGAATATACGCGGACTGGAATTGAATCGTACACAGTATACGCAATCGTACATACAATCAAAGCTAGTATATGATTCGTTGCATCGCGTCCTAACCCACACATCTTTATCGGTGGGTTTCGATTGGCTGAACAAAATTCATGTACATATCCCTGCTAAAAAACAAATGTGGGCAAGGGGTAAAGCGAGAGGAAGCAATGTAAAAAGAGTAAAAGAGAGGGAAAGAGAATTAGAGAAAGAGAGAAAAGTTCAAGACGCTTCGCTGTGCTATTTCTGTCACGTAGAACGCATATATTCGTTGCATATAGGTGTACTAATATCGGGACGCAAATAATTGATAAACGGTGCGAAACAGGAACAAAAAAGAGTAGAAGTTTGACGATCCTTGATTATTGCATCGGAATTATATCAAATCTACGGTGGTTTTGTTTGACAGTGACCGTGATAATTCAAGTGATAGTGACAACAATGTCCGTAATTATGGATTGTTTTCGTCAGTAGCGGATGTGTAAAAGTTTTCTTAGTCACTTTGTTTAGCTGACTTCTAATAAACGAGTCTGATTCCTTGTTTTCTCACAACTCTTGTGGCACATTCGCCAGCGACTTTCAGTTTAGCGCGAGTTTTCGACCCTAAAAAAAAAGAAAAAAAAAAGAAGAACGGCGTCTTTTGTTTCTCAAGGGTAGTCTCGCCGTCTTGTCTGTTCTATACGCCGTTTTCCCTCTCTTTAGCTTGCACGTCACTCGCACCAGCGACAAGAAAGCAACGCTGGTCATAGCTGAAGTTTAATCTGAGAACCGATTGCTGAAATCGGACTGCGTACAGACGGTAAATTCGTCTCGATATCTTTAATTAGAGATCTGTGATGTACAAGCTCGGCGTCGCGGGAAAAATCATTACGTCCACGATTAATTTCGTACACTCGAAGAGGAAAGGAATTTTCATATATATAAGAAAGATGTACAAAGACTCAATAAGTCTTCGATGTCCGAGAAGTTTTCTAAATTTTCGATTATATTGAACACCTTGACCGTCCGACTGAGAAACGAGGTCAAGTTTAGTCGAAAAACACATTAAAGGTCATCAGCTCCTATGTAATGGAGCATTAATGACAGGAGTGTTACACTAAGAGATGCACAAAGGATATTCAGTACAGAGAGGCTGTTCTTACACAACGTAAAAGAAAACTGCTGCTTGTCGACAAGATGAAATTGCTGGAAAGTACACGTTTCGAAGCTATAAACAGTGCCTTGTCCATCAAGACTGGAGACAGCAAAATAATAGGCAGGTAAGACAATTGGAAAGATATTTAGTGGAAATATACTATTCTTTAAAATAATATTAAACATTATCTCTCTTGTTCCACAGAATAGAGAGTTACTCCTGCAAAATGGCTGGAAATGATAAACAGTTGTATAAACGTTTCAATGCAGAGCAAGGTTTTACTCCACATGATCTTCAAGCTTTATCACCACCACAAACATCTTTAGGAACATCACCTGCTCAAGGGTACTTTAGGTATTAAAAATTGTAGATGAGAGATGTAATGAAATAATAAATTTAGAAATCTGAACATTATCCTTTTAAATAATAAAAATCATAAAAATCTACAATACCTTATAAAAGAATATCTGTTTATTTTTTGACAGCATCTGTTACCTGTAGAGTGATTTAACGCTTCTCCATATTTTTGCTCCAGCCGCAGTGTTTCTGGTGATGAAGATGGTCCACTATGTGATACAATCAGTAGAAAAACATTATTCTATTTGATTGCCACCTTGAATTCAGCTTTCCATCCAGATTATGATTTTTCTGATGCTAAGAGTCATGAATTCAGTAAAGAACCAAGCTTGCAATGGGTCATGAATGCTGTAGATAGTAATTTGAGTGCAACCGCGGTTGATCATTATCGTACTCTTCGAACGGCACTTTGGGCTGCCATTGATCATGAAATATCTTTAAATGAATGTGATATTTATAGGTAAATATCTAGAATTTCATGAAAAAAAAGTGTATACTAAATAAAGTTAAGAATACGATAATATTTTAGTTACAATCCAGATTTTGCATCTGATCCATTTGGAGAAGATGGCTGCTTGTGGTCTTTTAATTATTTCTTCTATAATAAGAAATTAAAACGCATTGTGTTTTTCCCATGCAGAGCAATAAAGTGAGTATAATCATTCTTCAGTTCAACTATTGTTTACTTATATTCTCTATCATTTTTTTAAATGTGTATTTACAGTCCTCTCTACGTGTTAGATTCTGGTGTTGGCAGTGATTTTGCCATGGATGAAGATGAAGACAGATACTAAATTCATAATACATGTTTACAAACTTCATCACTATCTTTATTTGTTCTGCCATACAGAGGCATGAATGAACATTAAATTTCACCTATTATAGTAGTGTTACGTTTAACTAACCGCTACTATCCCCACCAGTTCTTAGAACTAGTTCCCCGAAACATCTGACGTTACGCAATTAAAATAAATAAACGTGTCAGACATCCCTCTTGCATTCAACAGAGTACTTAGAATTTTCTAGAATTATACTTCTCTTGAAAACCGATTAGATATGATCCCGAGCCGCGGTTAATTAACGCGGCACTACTGTACGTAACTTATTATGTACAGTGATACATTTCAAGTGTTACAATTATTTCGTTTATTTTCACTTACAGTGATGTTTATTTTTAACAGAAAATTTAATTAATTTACTTTTCCGTTTCTTTTTTGTGTACGATATTAAAGCGTAATTGTAGTCAACAAAGAATCAAACAGAAGAACAATACTGTACGATCTTGAAATTATGTTGTTTTCCTTATAAATTTATAACTTTCATATATACGTTTACTATCCAAGATATTTTAAACATATAAATCTGCTATATAGTAATCGAATCTTGATAAATCTAAGAATTAGATTTTATTTTTATGTGAAATGTTCAAAATATCAAAATAGATCTTTATTATCAACAATTATTAAAAAAGAAATCTATATAACAAAGCAACAAACTTAGTGGATTCTAAATTATTGTTGTGCTATGTTGCTCTATTAGAGCCCCTTAGAATTATTATGATAGTAACAATAGGAAAATTAAAACAAATCTAATTTGATATTATAAAACGCGAGTATAAAATTATGAGAGCAACAATAGATTTAAAAGTGCAACGTTAACTTTTGAATCCTAGTCATTATATTTTTAAGTTACGAAATATTTGTTAGCTGTTTGTGCTCTTTGCTATGAAAATCAGTCATCTGATGCTTCTTAATGTCTTTGATAAGCTTTTCATATAAAATTGTTTATGTTTCGTATATTACTTTTGATAAATATACACGATTCTAATGTATGTATTGATATATAAATACTCAGTTTTGTGCACTATAAAGATTTCAATTCAATATTTTGAATTCATTCTAAATAAACTGATTAGATCGTGCAATATGTATAAACTTTACAATACTTAGTAGATTTTACTGTAACTTTTGTGTAGAGTGGAAAATTTAATTTTATGTCACTAAAATATATATATATGTATACA
The DNA here is from genome assembly GCF_000188095.3 of Bombus impatiens. NCBI lineage: Eukaryota > Metazoa > Arthropoda > Insecta > Hymenoptera > Apidae > Bombus > Bombus impatiens. The sequence goes on from NT_176638.1 coordinate 512,814, forward strand.
TATATCTCGAGAATTTAAAAAATAACATTATACTGGAGTTACTAGTTTTTGATTCAAAACAGTGATTATCTGGTAATTTGTATAATGTATGTGTATAACCTTAGTTCCCTTAAGACTACATGTTTGTCTGTCAACATTTGAATAAACTTTATGAGCTGACACAATTCAGCCATGCATTGATATTTTCTTTACCTCTTGTGTTTAGTAGTATAAAGTCTTTATCACATACATGAAATAAATAAAGCAACAAGCACAAACATTATGCCTATTTTCATTGAGTAGTAACTGTAAACCTAACTTACCTAAATTATCAGGCAATTTAACTTATTTGTACATCATAACATCAGGAGATTGATACATGCACATATATGCATCGCATAACAGTCGTTTTGCATGTTCCGGTAGATGACGATCGTCTGTCAATTCAGTTAGGTAATTTCCACCTTCTTCGCTTAACCAATATGGAAAATCTGGACATGGAACCATTTCCGGTATATTGTAACCGTTCTGTTCCCCTAAAGAAATAAGAGAAAATTTATCAGTCAGCAATAAAGATACAGTATATGAGCTTATAAAACATAATTGAAATACCTTTCCTATCAGCCATAGAATCAAAAAAGCACCAAGGTGCTTCTGAACCAGAACCACATTTTACAAAACACACATAGTGGGAGGTTTCAATGCAAACTACAGCCGATAATTCTAAATATAATCGTGGGATCAGACAATGTTCTTGTAAAATAGCGAACTCCATTGGTACTATAAGCTTCTTTGGTTCATGATTTGTCCTTCGTTCATGTCGATGCACCTAAACAAATTTTTTAAAACTTCTGTATTAGAAGTTCAGTTTTTTCTACCTGCTTATTCATTTTACCTTTTCTAAACATTGCAAACAGAAAGCAATGCTTTCAAGTCCAACGCCACATTGTCCATAGCACTCTTTACATTCGTATTCCGCTAGCTTTCCACAAACGGTACATTGCCTTGGAGCTACAAGTGAAAAATTGGACATGATTGACAAACAATATTTTTATGTTACAGCATAATAATAATGCTTACAATCCTCGATTATATCCGTTACATCAAGTAATAATGTAGGTTGAATTTTCTGGTACATCTTGAATGACTTTCCAAACCGTGGCATTTGTATAATAAGACACGAAGGAACTTCTTTTAATCTTATATTACTCGTAAGAAAACTCTGTTCTAATAGTTGCTGAACAGTTGGAAGATTTAAGTGATCATCTTTTTCGACAAAAAGTTGGTAATGATACGCATCTTGACCAGAGCTTAATTTAAGAAACGGTTCAGCATTTAGAATTTGAGCAACCAGGGATGTTAAAAATTCCTCAGGATCTGAAAAATTTAAACAATTTTATTTATTAAAATATTATTCATCTATGATCAAATACCTTTTTCTTCACTAGTGAGCCCGGACACAGACGATAATTTTTCAAGTAAAGTCCGGAGCTTCATCACTCGATCTGCCCTTACAAACATATTTTTCCTAAGTGGATTTACAATTTCTTCGCGTAGTACCCTTTGTACTTCTTCGTACTGTGGACAATCTTTTTCATTTGGTGGTCTAAAAAGCAATATATTATGTATGACATCATTTTAATTTGAAAAAATGAAAATGGAATCAGATTCGATACCTAAATAAAAGATTATCAAAAACGCTAGTAAATGTGAACATGCTGAAAAGAGTAGCATCCAAGTAGCACGAATTGTGATGACCTTGAATTCCTCGATATTTTCCACAAATACTTTCCAAATTTCCTTTTACGGAAATAGGTCGTACCATACCAACAATAACAGAGCTTTCCATATTTCCGAAATTATCCGTACTTATCGATGTTGTTGGATCATCAATTTTTGCCTATATAAATATATTTCGTTACACTACTGCAAAAAGAATATACAAAGTGGTAATACTTACTATGGTATCATATCGTGAACATTGGTCAAGATCCGTGAAAACAGCTCTGTGAGGTCGACAATGGAAATATCTTACATCTTTATATGTTCCGTCAGTACCAGATGGGTGATTATCATCCTAAAAATAAAACAATTATATTTTCTTTTTAATTTTTTTGAAAGTTCCTTTTTATTGTTAGTTTTTATGTTATATGTACCAATTCTACAGCTGCCATCAATTTACCAGGAGTAATACCAGGGGGAGTTCCGATCCAACGAATAATTCCATAGTGTACATCAGAATCCAACAGTACTTTCACATTTGAACCCACAATTAAATCTAAATTTTCTGTTCGTCCACATTTTTTATTTTCATTCTTTTCAGGTGTATTACCTGTTATAATAATAAAAATATATACTCATGTATTGAAATCAAAATAAAAACATTAGCATTAATAGCATTTCATAGAAAAGCTCAATTGTACTGAAATTGTGTATTGAAATTAAGGAAAAAAAGAGATGGAATGTAATTTAACATGCTAAATAAATATGAAATATGGAACGCTAGTGAAGTGAAGAATGTCTACTATTCCTTACTACAACCCAATGAACTTGAACGTCCAAGTGTCCCTTCAATATCACTATACACATTTGATTCAATATCACTACTCCATTTATGTTCTAATACAAAGAGGGGGATATTTTGCAAAGCAGCAGCCATTTTATAATAAAATTATGAGAAGTTTACAACACTAAAAAGCTTGCCGATAGTACAGAGTGAGACTAAGATTCTGGTTATTTTTAACCATCTGAGTTATTTTTAACTCCCTCTACTACATGTGGTAGGTAAAGGCAAGTATACCATGCAGAATTTTTAGAAAAGTTAGCAAACTATTCTACTAAGCAATAAACTGAGAAAACTTAAAATTTATTTTTATATTTTTGTAATTACCATGGGTGGTGGTGTTCTTAGTTACACTGCTGTCATTTTCATGTGTTGTTGATTTTATTGATTGATGATATTCTTTTGACAGAGATCTTTGGTTTCTATTATTATTTTTATTATCATCATATAGAGTGAATCTTTCTAATAAGACAGGTGGTATTGTATCCAATACAGATTTTTTCTTATCATTTGTATAATTATTGCCTGTTTCAATCTTTATACAAGAATCTGAAATAAAATATTCAATTAATGAATTAAAATTCTACAAAAATTGAAAGATATAGAATATTTATCTTTGTACTTTTATCTGGTTTTGCAAGACCTGTAGGACCTCCAGGTTTTATTGGGAAAATATTACTTAGTGTAGCAAATCTTCCTTCAGAGTGAGTAGAAACAAAATATTCGTTGCTTACTAAAGCAGTCTTAGATAGTTGGTCGCCATCCTACAAATATATTGTCATATAGGTATATTCATATTCATTTAGTAAAAAATATTAAGGGTATAAACGACAATACACAAAATATTTCATGGAATTACCAACAAATCAAGGCCAAAATAATATCCTTGCCCAAGCTGTGGCACAGGTCCAATATACTTAATAATAGCCAAAAATTTGGTACATCCCGAGGGATCAGCACAATACCAAACAGTATCATTTATTTCTAGGTTCATAAGTTCTTCACATAAGTGTTTGTAATTTGCCAAGCGAACCCTCTCTTGAGGGACTGACACAGCAGGTAGAAATTTCCATACTTCTGGTGTAACAGAAATCAGATCAAATTTGTGGCATCGCCATTCAGTGCCACGCCAAATTTCGGACCCTGCCGTATCAATCACGCGTACTTTGAGTGCGCTATCTCCTAAATCTTCGACAGCTTCGACCAGCATGCCGAGACGTAATGTATTGACATTTTTGTCACATTCACTGGACATACGCATGAGAATGGTATTTTGCTTGGCGACAAAATACTGTGAGATCTGTCGGTCTTCTTTATTACTGGAATTCCGCTTTTCCATGATTAATCGTAGACGATCATCATAATAAAATAATTTATTAACCACATGTGCGGAACACGCGGATAAAGAGAAACGTTTATCTCTGTCACTGTACAATTTTTGTTTTATATCAAATTAGACAAATATAGAAGGAAATGTAGAGAAATAGAAACTCTACATCCATGTTACTTAGTGTATTATTAAGATTTGAGAGTATCCAGTAAAATTATTTAAAGAAATATTGTTTAGAGTATGAACGAATACCTACGAATGACAATCAAATTCAAGCAGAAGAATGTACTTTGACTGTCAATCTATGTAGGGTATTTAATAGTGAGAAGATGGGTTGCATTGTTGGTAATCACTAGTCGGAAATTTTAAGCTGTGTTCTCATTCATCACATTGGATTGAGCTTTATTTTAGAGGTCCAAAAATTATAGACTCTTTTTTATTTACGATCTTATAGTTTTCAACATGTAAAATCTGAAAACACAAATTTTAAATTGCGGAGTCTACTGGTTGAAATGTAATGATTATATAAAACTGAGCATTTTTAGGGTATTTTACACTTTGGCGCCATATTGGCTTCTACCCATTCTTCCTCCAATGACTAGACTATACAGATGACATCTGATTGGTCGCACAGATAAAGTTATATACTCTTGACTTCCGCTTATCTTATTAAAAAATGTAATGTCTTCGAATCGCTCCCATCAACAATCCTATCAAATTAATGTTGTTATAATTATAATCAAATAAATAGATCATAAAAACATCCGCATTCTTGTGAGACGGACAGGAATGAGTAGAGCATCCCTGTTTCTGTCAGAGACATTCATAGCATCACAAGAAACATCTTGCCTTCCATGTTCATTTTTCAGAACTAGTCACGACTAAATTTTCGGACGGTTTTCCTTAGGTTTCAGTATATGTCTGTCGAGACTTATTTATATGATCGTGGTTATGACGGAAACATTACAGGTTATGATACCACAAAAGGTTGCACAGGCGATCGGCAAATTCATCATCATAGATGAGACCTCTATCCTCATCTAATCTTTAGTTGGTAGCTAATTCGATTTTATTTTTTACATATGCGTACTATTTGTAGCTGTAGTTGAATTCTCAAAAAGTTAATTTGTATTAACGTAATCGGCCGCCTCACGACAGTTTAGAGTTTAGTGAGTCAAACATATCAGATTAACCCGCCAAAATGGCCGTCATCTCGTGCAGTCAGTGACTCTACGGACTTCACTCATTAGACAAAGCATGGAAATAAGTCAATATGGTGTCAAAGTAACATGTAAAATGTCCCAAAAATGACTAGTTTTACATAGTTTTACTTTCGAACCGCGATTTAAAATTTGCATTTTTAGATTTTACATGTCAAAAACTATAAGATTTTGACAAATAAAAAAGTTTATAATATTTGGATCCCTAAAGTTCAGCCTACGAATAAGTCGATCATGTATCATCCTATATGTTTTCTGTATACTTGTTTATACATAAATTTTTTATGATATCTAAAAATAATAAGACATTTAACTAATCATGGTTAAAATCATTTTATATGCAAAGCACGTGAATCTTCATTATAAAAGATATCATTTTTTGATATTGTTACATTACAGAGATAAATTTTGTAGTGTATGAATCTTATCATAGTAAATTTTCATCGTAATAAATTACATTATTTTAAAGTTTTGTAATTTAAATTATTATATCTTTTTCTATAATATCGAGATCAAAATCAAAATTATAAATTACTAAAACCAGCTAAAACTTATAAAATTCATATTCTTTCGAACATAATCGATTAATCGAGAATAAGAGAATAAATTTTTCGATTTATCGATAGGATACGTTTGCCTCTGCTGAGTTTGCATAGAATGACAGTTCTACAGGCAAGTAGTGTGTAAGTATGTACAAGTGCTTATTCCACTGTCAATTAATCCACGTGATGATCAAAAATTTATGATTATTTTTTTTTTTGATTTTTTACGTTTCGTTTTCTCAGGCGCAACTCAGGCCATTCTGATTATCCACTTTTTTTACTGATGTCGCCGACTGCGTATTATGGATAATAAAGGAAAACCGATTTGCCAAGATATATGTACTGATTGAAGACACCTAATGCAAAGTGATTCTTTCTTCACGCGGAATGACAGTGATTCACTGTAAGAAATTTTTTTGAAAGATTAAGAATATCGTGCATGTAAATTATCATCGATCATTCTTTTTCATATTTCATATTTCAATATTTCAATATTTTCGATGAATTAGCTACAATAAAATTCTAAAATTACGTCGTACATTTCGTTCGAACGGATACCATTAATGGAATCGTATTTACCATTATCAGAAGTTGGATAGGAATGTTCATTCAATGACTTCAGAATTGGCGTAGCTAACATTAACGACGCAATGGAAAAATTTGCTATTGATTTGGACAAGGTTTTGGATGATTTCGAATTTAACGAAGGTAAAATTTATTTAGTTTGTTTTTATCTCTGTTTTAAATATACTCGAGATTCTATAAAGTTCCTAATCCTGGTTTTCTTGATAACTTTTTCCAAGTAGAATAATTTTTCTATTAAAACAATTTCAATTGTATAATTTCTTTTTTTTATAAAAATTGATTTATAAATAACTTCGCTTTTTTTTTAAATAATTTCATGTTTGATAGAGATATTTTTATTTTTTGGTACTATTAATGTTACATATTTGTTAATATTAATATAATGAATACATATTTCAGACTGTGCAGAGCAAATAGCATCTGATAATCTTTCAACAAACAATGCGTCATCTTCTTCAGTTAAATGTAATCTAGAACCTTCAGCTTTAAAAGGTTATAATTATCTTCTAATAGAGCCTAAGAAAGAAAATAAAGAGTTTGATATTATATTACCTGTAGAAAGGCATAAAGACTTGCAACAAATAAATACAAAAAACAAATGTATTAATGAAAATGATATAGTTTCTGAGAATCTTAATTGTAGTACAGAACAGACAACAATAGAAAATACTGATGTAAATCAGTTTTATATACAAGAATGCACAAACGAGAATAAGTCAATACAAAAACAATCTGTTTCATCTTATGATTCTGAACAGGTTTCTTTAGCAACATATAATGATATATCACAAAAGGTATTACAAAAACAACAAAATAGTAACAACAGCCCAAAGATTGACAATAGGTATGATAAGAAATTGAACCAGTCGAATCTGAAACCTAGTGTTAGCAATGTTTTCAGCAGTTTGAATGAGTACATTAATGCTCCACCTGGAAGTTCAGATTGCATTCATTCCATATTAAGTGATTCAGAAATACAATCTGATTTTGAGACTAAGGTACCTCAGATAATCCAGAGCAGTGCTAAAGATAGTGATGAAAGTATACCACATAAACAGACAGCTGATATACCTGATCCAACTAGAGAAATTCCTGTTTTAAGCTATCAGGATGCCACGATACCCATAACGGTAGAATTACCAATTACATATGAAACTAATATTAAAGAGAATGTAAAAAATGTTCATGTAACAAATTTCAAACCATTGGAAAGCAAAACAGACTTTCCTGAAAAAGTTGCTCTAAATGAAGCTTGTATTGAATTAAGTAATAAAGCAGAAATTAAAAATGACAAAACACATAACTATAATTCTGATAGGATAGATCAGGAAAAAAATTCTATGCCTAAGTGTACTTGTATACAAGGTGGTTATTATGAAAATGAGTTTACAACACCCATAACGGTAGAATTACCAATTACATATGAAACTAATATTAAAGAGGATGTAAAAAATGTTCATGTAACAAATTTCAAACCATTGGAAAGCAAAATAGACCTTCCTGAAAAAGTTGAACTAAATGAAGCTTGTATTGAATTAAGTAATAAAGCAGAAATTAAAAATGACAAAACACATAACTATAATTCTGATAGGATAGATCAAGCCTAAGAAAGAAAATAAAGAGTTTGATATTATATTACCTGTAGAAAGGCATAAAGACTTGCAACAAATAAATACAAAAAACAAATGTATTAATGAAAATGATATAGTTTCTGAGAATCTTAATTGTAGTACAGAACAGACAACAATAGAAAATACTGATGTAAATCAGTTTTATATACAAGAATGCACAAACGAGAATAAGTCAATACAAAAACAATCTGTTTCATCTTATGATTCTGAACAGGTTTCTTTAGCAACATATAATGATATATCACAAAAGGTATTACAAAAACAACAAAATAGTAACAACAGCCCAAAGATTGACAATAGGTATGATAAGAAATTGAACCAGTCGAATCTGAAACCTAGTGTTAGCAATGTTTTCAGCAGTTTGAATGAGTACATTAATGCTCCACCTGGAAGTTCAGATTGCATTCATTCCATATTAAGTGATTCAGAAATACAATCTGATTTTGAGACTAAGGTACCTCAGATAATCCAGAGCAGTGCTAAAGATAGTGATGAAAGTATACCACATAAACAGACAGCTGATATACCTGATCCAACTAGAGAAATTCCTGTTTTAAGCTATCAGGATGCCACGATACCCATAACGGTAGAATTACCAATTACATATGAAACTAATATTAAAGAGGATGTAAAAAATGTTCATGTAACAAATTTCGAACCATTGGAAAGCAAAACAGAGCTTCCTGAAAAAGTTGCTCTAAATGAAGCTTGTATTGAATTAAGTAATAAAGCAGAAATTAAAAATGACAAAACACATAACTATAATTCTGATAGGATAGATCAAGAAAAAGATTCTATACCTAAGTGTACTTGTATACAAGGTGGTTATTATGAAAATGAGTCTACAACACCCATAACGGTAGAATTACCAATTACATATGAAACTAATATTAAAGAGGATGTAAAAAATGTTCGTGTAACAAATTTCGAACCATTGGAAAGCAAAACAGACCTTCCTGAAAAAGTTGCTCTAAATGAAGCTTGTATTGAATTAAGTAATAAAGCAGAAATTAAAAATGACAAAACACATAACTATAATTCTGATAGGATAGATCAAGAAAAATATTCTATGCCTAAGTGTACTTGTATACAAGGTGATTATTATGAAAATGAGTCTACAACACAATTGCAAGATAATGAAAGTAAATTAAGCGTGGAAAATATTGGTACAAGTGAGAAACATAGGAGCAGCTTAAATTCAGTATGTAAGCCAATTGGATTTAGTAACATTGATAATTTATCAGAAGATGAATTGACCAAATATTTAGCTGAATTAGAAGAAGAGGAGAAATTAAGGGAAAGCTGCAATAAAAAAGATGAAAATAAACAAAATGTCCAAGTTTTCCCAGATACTTCTGTAGAATCTCGAAAAATGATAGAATCAGAATTAAATGAAAGGATAGAAAACATTTCAATAACTGACTGTCAGAAAAAGGAAATGGATAAAGAATTATTAAATAATGCATTAATGAAACAAAATGTACAACAATCTGATGATCGATTAAATGAAGACAGATTAAATAAACACAAAGATATTTTAAATAATCCAAGTGGTAAAGAATTAAAATTGTTGCATAGAGATAATGTAGCTAAAGATGATAAAATGAAATTAGAAAATGAATGCGTGCCTGATACAGAAGATATTGAAGACAGCCAAGAACGTCCTACGTATAGTTTAAATATTAATCAAGGATCACTAAATGATGGCAGAACTGAGATACAATTAAAAGAGCAGAAAGGAAATTCTACGCAATATAATCAAGCTGGTGAATTAAAAATGCCAAGCGATATTGATAATATTTCGGAAGAAAGAATTTCAACGACATCTGAGCTAAATACATTAATTGATATGACAAAACATAATGATGATGCAATATCTACGTCTGTAGATGTTTACACAAGACCAAATGTAAGTGATACTAGCAATGATTCAGAGAAGCCAGTACGTCCCCAAACATTGGATATTGTTTTGTCAAACAATAGCACAGAACACCAAGTACTTGGTTCTACAAGTGATACACCATCTTATCAAGTTCAATCAGATACTGATGGTATAAAAGAGGAGCAAGGATCTTCCCCGGATATTTTAGACAATTCTTTACCAGAATCTGGCTCAGTTCTGGGAAAACAACCACCGTTCTGGGTTCCCGATAGCGATGCTCCTAGTTGCATGCTCTGTGATGTTAAGTTTACCGTTATCAAAAGACGACATCATTGTCGGGCATGTGGAAAAGTGTTATGTAATAAATGTTGTAATATGAAATATAAATTAGAATATCAAGGAAACATTGATTCACGCGTTTGTGTTTCTTGTTATCAGCTTCTTACTAAAGGTAACTTTTCTTCAATTTAATATTATTTGAATTATTTTAACATTTTTCTTTATAATATTCGGAAATAAAATGTTATCCTTTTAGCTGAAACAGAGCAGGGTATGGGAGAATGGTCTTCTGGTTATTCCACATGTATGAATAATAATGATATCAATTCGCCCCAGGTATGTTAGATATAAATTATTTTATATGTATAGTGTTATGAATCTTTTTTTATGTGTAAATATATAAATTTTACTATTCTCAAAGAAATTGAGAAGAGTTCTTTAAGTATTACTCTTGTTTTATAACGGACTATTAACGATTTGTAGAACTGGTCAAAAAATATATGTATATTTATTTGATTAAATGTTTTTATCTTCGAATTGTTCTCTCACATTATTTTATATATTTTCGGTTTGTTTGTGTTCTAGATTTTGCATATTTGCATGTTTGGTTTGTTTATTTATGTTTTCGATTTATTTGTTTATATCGTCGTATTGACGAATTCTACAAAATGGGATTATGACATATTAATAATTGATGGTAACACTTCTGGAGCTCTCTTCACTGACACAAAGTATATACTGAGTAGCTTATCATATTTTTCATTTTAGTATAGCGTTTAATAATTACTTTCAATTGTTTTTAATCTTTTGTTTCATTAATTTGATTCAGTTGTTTACAAAAATAGCAATATGAGATATTATACTACTAAATCTTTGATTGTGATTTCTACTACATTCTTATGAATGTTAATATTCAATAAAAATTTTTGTTTATTAATTTCCTAGTTTCTATTGAAAACAACTTGCAATGGAATCTTGTAAGACTCATTAATCTCCTACATTTCTTCAATTTTTATTACGTTATTTTTCCTTTTTTAATTTGTAAATATTTTGTTGAATTTATTAATTCAGAATAAATATACAAATTAAATTTAGAAGAAGCTTTTCACTTTGTGAATTAATTTAAATTAATTGTGAATTAGTATGAGTTTTGTGACCACCTATAACAACTTGTTGAATACTTCTTTCTTGTTAGAATAAATTTATGTGAGAAGATACTAATTTGATACAAAAGCTTGATATTTTTTAACTAAAACTAAATGTTCACTGTTTAAAATTTTTTCTTAAATCATTTAGGTAATAAATTCATAGTAATGTATTTTACCTGTTTGTATTATGTTCTTTGTACATTATGAATGTTTCTTATTTCTTTTGCCATGCATTGCAAATATAAGGCATGTGTTCGAACTGTAGTATTTTTGTGAAAAGTGACTTGTTTGCTTCTTACTTTAATAGTAATTAATATCCAATAAATATGAAAGATTTCTCATAGTTTGCATTAATTCAGTTGTACAGATTTATTAACAAATAGTTGCTTGAAATATTACATTAAAATTTTGTTAAACGTATATTATATCCTTTGTCATTTTATTTATCTTACTGCTAATAGTGCTTGTTTGTCTTATTTAAGCTTTTTGTGAATTTTTCAAAGCAAACAAATTCTTTTTTAACATTAATATTTCTAAGACAAGATAAGATTTTTAAGATATTTAGTGAAACATAATTTCATTATATTGAAACATAATTAAAATACAATTAACAGAAAAGTACTGATATTTTATGTGCATGGCTTGTGTTTGCTGGATAAAGAAATAAATGTGAATGTTAGGAGTATTCGACAAATGGTTATAGGGGAGACAGCCTAATCCAAATAATCCCATGGAGTACTGTTCAACTATACCACCCTTGCAACAGTTAGCTGGCGGCTTGCCTCCACCTCCTACGGTTATGGTACCCGTTGGAGTCCTTAAAAGGGAAGATGGTACAAAGAGTCGGCCTGAAATTTCAAAATCTGTTATGTTCAGTGATGGTGAGTGAAGGTTATAAATATTATGTTATTTAGATTTATTTAAATCAAAAGAAATGCATTGCTAATGAATTTGTCTTTTTTGAAAGTTAATATTTCAGTTTTTATATGCGTTACAAATATGTGATTTGGTTTATCACAAAAATTATTTTTGTTGATATATTAGAACTATGCTTATGGCTGCATATAGCTGTATAATATTTAACACTTAATGCTTAATATATATTATTCAAATCTACAACAATTTTATGTAATAACTCTTTACACTTTACTCTTAACATACCTTATTATAATATTTTTAGTTCTTTGAGTTAAAGTTACACTCCTCTGCCCAAGTTATTATTATATTTTACTTTTCACCTCCTTCAAATATTTTACCCTTACGCTGGACCTGTTCCTTCCTGTTTGTTTTGGTTTTATGCACCTCTAACTAAAACACAGGAATAAGGCCTGGCTGTGACCTGACAGAACTAGACATGTCGTGGGATTTGAAACCACCATACCGGAAATCTGGTAGTAAGAGAATACCAACACCTGGCTCATCTGTACCAAGTACGTCTGTCAAGAAACAGAACCTACCACGTTTTGACCCAAATACAGAAAGTTATGTGCCACAAGACCCTAATGCGCTTCCACCAACAGTAACGATACATAAAGGACGTGAGTAATAATCTTATTTACAGGATAGTAGTTCTATGTTAATGTTGTATTACATAAATATGTTCAAATATGTAAATCAGAGGTATCATATCATGCTGTAACGGACGAGAATCTTCTATACAAAACGCTGAAAAATGAATGTGAACCACCTGTTATGTTTGCGATTAATCGAAATCTCTATGCATATGTCAAAATGGTAACTTGTAAGTATAAATTAAAGGTGTATATAATTTCAGATATTATACAATTACTAATAAATTCATTATTTGTAGTAAATTGTTGTGTTAATAAAACATGTTGGAATGTAACTTCGAAAGGATTGGATTGTGTTGGACAAGATGAAATTATATTATTAATCGAGGTACTACCTGATGAAATCCGGGTTCCTAAAGATCTGCTCCTTTTTATTAACCAATTACGTCTTGAAGCTATGAAAGGTATTATTTATATTCTATATTAATTAATTTACAATGCTACATTACTTTGATTTCATGCAGGAAACATTGTGTCCGAATTGGGATTTTTAATATACCAGGGAGGAAATTTCTTGGATTCTCGGGAACACGCAGGGTTCTTGTTTATTCGACAAACATCGCAATGCTTGCAAAAAATTATATTACCTCCTGGCCCGTACCTATTTGGCCTCCTAGTTCATAGGTTTGTTGTTTTTAATAATGCAAATTTAATGGCTATTGAAAATGGATCAATTTGCTATCTTGATATCTATAGGTGGGAAACACCATGGGCGAAAGTATTTCCGTTACGCCTTGTCTTACGACTGGGCGCAGAATATCGTTACTATCCGTGCCCGTTGTTCTCGGTCCGGTTTCGGGATGCATTATACTTTGAAATAGGACATACTGTTATGAAGGTTTTAGCGGATTTCAGAAATTTTGCGTACACGTTACCAAGTGTAAGGGGACTAACAATTCACTTAAGAAACAGAATGACAGATGTAATGTTTCCGAGAAATCGATACGATCAAGTGATCAAAGGTTTAAATAATTCGAATGATCACGTATTAGCATACGCTTCAAATTTTAGTATTGCTGCTGACTCACATTTAGTCTGTATACAAACTAACACCGGTGATGAAAGCACTTATCAAACGCAAGCGATAAGTATCAATAATAATCCAAGAACAAGTACGTATTCGATTTTTACTTATTTATGTATTTATTTGAATATTTTGAAAGTAATTGTTCAATCGATACAGTAACAGGTACTAGTTTTATCGTGATTAACGGAGCATTGAAATCATCGATGGGTTTGTCAGCGAAATCTAGCATAGTTGAGGATGGATTAATGGTAGAAATAATGCCAGAGAAAATGGAAGCCTTGAAAGCAGCTCTAAAAAATATGCAAGACTTTTCAATCGGATGCGGTCGACAAGGAGCACCCGAGCCGGATGAAACAGTGAACATAAAGTGGGTCGATAATGATGTGCAATTCAATGTAGGGTAAGTATTACTATAATAATTATTTATAATCATCTATTTAAGTCTATGTTGCGTGTTTCCAGGGTAAAAAGTCCTATTGATAGACGACCTATGGATGGTATTCCTTCAATCCGAATACACAATGGTATTGATTATAAAGGAACGAGTAGATTTATACGATGGACAGAAGTATTTATCATTAATGTACGTTTAGAAAAAAATATTATATAAATTCTGAATTGTTTATTATATTTATAATATATAACATAGAATATTATCTTTTTAAAGTCCGATGATCATCCGAATGGTGTTCATGATCCTGTGGATATAAATAAATTATCAGGAAATATAGCGAAAGCAACATGTACAGCCTTAGTGAAGTTATTGGACTTATTAGCCAATGCTGGTTTAACAAAGCTTGGTGTAAGAACAACTATTCATCCTGACAATGTAAGTTTAGTGTGACAATTTATAAGCTTCTTTTATAAAGTGTGAAAAAATAATCAGATTTTAGTCATTTAACATAATTTCTTTGAAAAGAGAAATATAATAAAATTATAATCATAATAATACTAGGTTGGTTATGAAGCCGGTAGCGAAGGTATGAAATTGCCTCCAATCTACATGAAGAGTTTAGACAACGAATTAATTCAAGTTCTGCATAAAGCAGCGCAAAGTAGTCAAGATACGCATATTGTGCTTGAATTAATTTTTTACATACTCGATGATTGAAACCTTGCTCCGTTCGCTCCTGTTTTGTTAACGATTTTATTAATATAACATAGTAGAAATATAAAGCTCGTGATGTTCGTACACGACTGAAATGTATAATTAAAAAACTCGTGGAACCACTAAAAAATAGATCTTTTGAGCGGAAAATATTTTCTATCTGAATACTATCTATCTATAATGATACACAAAAGCAGCGCTTATATTATAAAAATATATCGAATCATATTTGAGTATAATTATAACAGAGAGAAATTATGAAATTTAAAATTAAATAGATAATGAAATTTGTTTTAAATTGTATTAGCTTTGATCTTTTGGAACTCAAATTTGTTTGCTTTTTATGAGGAAAGAACATTGATATCACAATTTTTGTATATCACATATATATATATACATATAAATTTTATAAAAAAGAAATATCGATGGAAAATTTTTTGCGACTAAAATCAAAATGAAGTACCATTATTTGTTATTGTGTAAATATATCTGTTTTGTTGTTATTCGTGTAATATGTGTATAATGATAGTTAATAGTACTTTTCTGTCAAAAGAGTATTAAACATATTAATGTAATAAACTGAAAGATTCTTATTTATCTTTTCATAATTTAATAAGAACAAAATTTTAAATTGTAAGGATTTTTTGACAAAATAGTTTTTAACATTTCAAATTAATTTTCCTTTATGTATGTATGTTAAATTTTATTAAATATTGATAGAAATGATACAAATAATGATACGATGGTAAGATACAAATTGTTGTATTTTGAATAATTAATCAAGGACTTAAGGTTTAAAACTAAATATTGTGACTATGATAAAAGAAATTTGATTGCGTAATTTGATTCACTATAATTTATACATTGCAGATAAGAAATTGATTTAGGAAATTTCCTGATATTTGTTTAATTTTCAATAATGTTCAAATTTTATCAAATTTTGTAACCTTTACGTTAGGTGAAATTTTTGTACTTTGATGTTGACCTTAGCAGGAAAATAAACTCTATGATATTTCAATAGAAAGAATTTAAATATGGGAATACTTATGACACGAATATTGATAATAGTAACTACTAATAATAATTTGTAAATATGTATGTATGATAGCTGAAATATGTAAGTTTGTTTTATTGTCATAGCATACATTTTGTATTTGAAAATAGTTAACAATAATCAGTAGAAAAAACATTCTTCTGACTTATGATATAGTATTTTTGTGATTTAGTCTGTAAATTTTCTTTCTTTGATCTATCTTGTAATGTTTTAGAAGTTAGATTGAATCTTTATAATTTGATGTTTCGGTGTCGTACGGTATCGAAACATATTGAAATACCAGAAATTTATAATAACCTTTAGTTTCAATTAGCAAGATGGTGAATAACACATACTTCTATATTGTTGTAAGCAATGTGATTATCGACATATATAAATGTTTATATTTGTTATTAAAAATTTGGGAAAAGAAAATCCACATATTTTAAGAGTGCAGAATTTTATTTTTTATTGCTTGTATTGTAAGATTGTCTAAAAAGCTGTTTAACATGATAAAAATTGAATATACAAATTAAGAGTATAATTGCAACAAATTTACTTGACTGCAAGGAATTGTATAAAGTAGACTTAAAACATGTAATTTGTTAATGTAGCATGCAGATCAAGTTGACAAAAAAGCTAAAATTTGTAATTCGCAATAGAAAGTGATGTAAATAAATAAAGAAAATATTGTGTGGGTAACGTTTTTGTGTTCATATTTTTATCACGTTTAAAAGAGAATGAACGTTAGCATATATAAGAACCTATCAAAGTAGGGATCTACCCTGTTCGGTTGCTATTTAACATATATAAGAACCTATGTATTTAAGTTTAAAGTTATAGATCTGCTCTGTTTGTTTGCACACTAGCATGGACAAAAACCTATTGAGTTCCATTCTACAAGAATCTATTTAATTGTACGGTCGTACGGAAAAGATTATATCTACTTTCCTATCCAAAGTAGACAAGTATGAGAATAGCAAAATCACACAATAATGAAACTAATTGTAAGTTGCCTAAGATAGAGAAATTAATTGTTTACTACATTTTTTTTAGAGAAGAAAAGAGAACATTCCTTTTCAAACGATAATGGATCAGTGGAATGATGCAATAATCTTAATATATTTTTTATACGCGATAATATTTTAGATTTAACATTAATTCTTGGCACTTGGCATGTTAATTGTACTGGCATGAATATTTTTTCATCGTCGGCATATAACCACGTATTCTTTTTTCTTAGTACGTACTAATTCTGATTCCTACTGATCGCGGAAACTCTTATATTTGTAAGGTAAGGCAAAACGATCACTATGAAGTCAGCCCAGAGAACAGTCGTTTCTGAAGAATCAATTCGTACAATGATTCTAGGAGCATTCGAAGGAAAGCTTTCCGTTGAGGTTGAGGAAGAAGACATCAAGAAAGAAGGGCGAAAGTCTCAGGAATCAAAAGGAAAAACGAAGAGCAGTTAGAATTTTTTCGAAGGCAGAAATTTACATTCGAATAATACAAGTGTCTGACTCAAACGTTTTGGATGGTTTTCCTTTATAAGATGGTTTATTGGTATAGAGATATACATATTAAGTATATCTAATATTTGTAAATGTATTGTTTATTTTCTTTGTTCTCTGTTAATAAATTATTATATTCTGACATTTTGCACTATTTCTAACCCTAGTTTATATGTACCATAAAAAATTCAGATATGTTAAATTTTCGTAAAAATTTTTGATTTTCTTCCGAAATGAAATTTTCGCAACCAATATTGACATAATTTACTATAATTTTAAAAATAATTTTTTTGGTAGGGAGTTCTGATTGGCTATTTTTTAAATTTTCGTTGAAAAATTTCGTATTTTCGTTTCATCTTTCACAATCTTCCTCCTATCTTTTCGTCATTCTTTCACTGGATACAAAATGAGAAGTATCATTTCTTTTCAATATAATGTGAAATGTTCATTTTAATATAATTCTTCGAATTTTAAAAAATCAAAATTCATAGAATTAATAATTTTGAGTCAATAATGAATGAAAGATGGATAAAAAGCGTGGTTAGTTTCGTGGTTACATATATATGTCGTTACGTCTTCATGTCCTTATATCTCGCTTATAGTCAATTGGCTTTTTTTATTTTTATCGTTTTTGTAACTCATTTGAATCATGATTTTACTTAAGTTACTCCGTTCAGACATCAGCGTCGTTCAACTGACAGTTGGCCTGTATCACCGCGCGTTGCCGTATATCGGGAGTTTTATTATTTTTGTTAACTTCTAAAGTAAATGACTTCCGAATAGTTCTTAGAGTTTATTTAACATGGTATTTTTTAAAACGATCCATACATAATGCTACATCGCATACGTCGCATTTAAAAACTGTTTCTTTCCGAACTAACATAGATAAGCATATAATGCATCGTTTTGATGTTTTCCTTCGCCTTTTTAGTGTTGGAGGTAACCGTATAGGAAAATGCCGGCTAGTATATCGCGTTAATGTATCATTGATAGATGATGCCTCTCTTACTCTTACGTTTGCTAAGTATTTTTCAATAATTTCTTCGGCTAATCTTTGCTTGTAGACAGGAAAAGCTCGACCTTTTTTATTGTTTTTGAAAATTATATAACTCTTTAGTAACATCATGTTTATAAAGTAAAAAATATTTTTTATAGCCTTTTTTAAGCAGATATAAACTTTTCCGTAGAACCGTACAATTAAATAGGTTATTGTAGCACGAAACTCAATAGGTTTTTGTCTATGCTAGTGTGCAACCAAATAGGGCAGATCCCTAACTTTAAGCTTAAATATATAGGTTCTTATATATGCTAAAATGCAACCAAACAGGGTAGATCCCTACTTTTATAGGTTCTTGTATATGTTAACTTTCGTTTCCTTCAGCACTTGGTCGCGTGGTGCAGCACTAGTCCGGGAACAACCAGCAGCATAAGCGTGAGCACTCTCATTTCCTCTCTGTTAATATTAGGAGTATCGCGAAGACGATTCTACATACAACGGGAGTGCCGGTGCATGAGTGTTTAGTGATCAATGAACTCAGCGTTGCTGTATATTGGGGCGTGCTGCCACGGGTCTTATTAAGCCGGCAGACGTATGTATGAGAGAATCCAACATTTTCTGTTGCTTCATAATGTAGTTTGATTGATTCTTTCCCTTTAAAGATCCTAGGCCCCGCCTTTTCTCTTCGTATCACTTCTCGTATATTTAAGATGCATCACTATGGATCTTTTATTTCTCATTTCTTAAGACAATTTAAATTGATTTATCTATTTATTTCAATTGGAAATTCATGTCTCATAGAGGAAATTTAATAGCGGAGTACGGTCGACAAAACTATAGTTCAGAATATCGGTATCTATTTGAATGTTAAGATCATTAATTGATCGACAAATCAACACTTTCAACCCTTTTAACTACAGCCAATCTCTTAACGTATTCCATTAGCACTGTTCGATTAGTAGTATAATCGGTATAATCATAGTCTTGACGTAACATCGTAACATCGTAACTTCTCGGTGAGATACTTCTAGAGTGGATTGTTGAATAATAAGTCAATAACACTTACATTTAGCACACATCATCTTTGTAAGTTATGTAAACAAACGTTAGTAATTTTTTTGAAATTATACAGCATAAGTAGGATTGACCGATCGCTTTTTGTATAAATCATAATATTTGACTTTTGATATTTGTGGGTACACTTTTCTCGTTTTCATATCGTTACATCTTTCGCACTTTCTCAAAAATTTTAGACGATCCGATGTAATCTGTATAAGATTTCACGATACTGCGTAGATACAGGATTACTTTGAGATCGAGAGGATAGAGAAAAATTTCGTGTATCTTTTTCGTGGAAATGTTTCTTGCTTAATCATCTGTACTGCATGTTGTCAATGTTAATGTAATATTTACTCGAAAGATATATTATATTTAACTCAATCTGTTTTTTGCTAGAAACAGTAAGTAAATATACTTCTGTTTAAGTAAATATATTTAATATCTTGTTACAGATGACAATGTAATAGTGAATTATAAATCAAATTTTCCATAAGGAAATAAATTATAGATGGTCATTCTACAGTTTACAGTAGATGACTGAAAATGAATGATATAGAAAGCATAAGCATGAAAGGCAGTGGAGGATCTAAGATGCCTCATAGTCATTCGACTCCAGCAGGTGTGGATGGAGGTAGTAGAACCCCTCCTACAACACCTAGAAAAGCTGGTAAAATGCTTGCTGTTCGTGTGCAGATGTTGGATGATACGATTACAATGTTTCAAGTTCAGGTAATTTTTATAATAGTTTCATGAAATGGTTCTGTTCATTGGCGAGGTAGTTACAAATGTAAGACACAAAATATTAAAAGTGACATGCTTTCATTTCAAGTTTACACTGAGCTAAATATATCATAACTTCTTTTATAATTGATGCAAAATATCTTTAAATATTAACGTATATGAAATAAATATTAAAAATTGTATTAGATTGATTTTATAATGAGAAGTAAGTCAATTATATATCTTTAGTCACATGTTCAACTAATCAGTATTTTAATGTAATTACTAAACTAATTTAATATAAAATCACTGTATGAGATATATGCCATAATGTCTAAGAATAGAAAGGAGTTCTTTTTTAGTTTGATGTATTTTTTATTTATAGAACTATAACAATGTTTTCTATTTTTAAATATTTTTATAAATTATTGTTTGTCATTGTATTTATTTGATAACAAAAAATCATTTATTTTATGCTATCTACGCATGTAATACTTCTAAATGAATAATTGGAGCAGATAATTGGTGATACTATATTGCATGGAGTAAATGTATTGATGTATTGATTATTCATAAAATATATATGGTGCATCTAAAGCATATTTTCAGTTGTCTTAGAGGGTAATTTAAAGTGTGATAACTTTATTTTGAAATATCTGACATTGGAAATTTTTTGCGATCAAAGTAATTAGGCTTGTACTATTTTAAGTTTATTTAAATTTTAGGCAAAAGCTTTAGGCAGAGTGTTATTTGATCAAGTTTGCAAACAGCTACATCTTTTGGAAGCTGATT
Source organism: Bombus impatiens (assembly GCF_000188095.3). NCBI lineage: Eukaryota > Metazoa > Arthropoda > Insecta > Hymenoptera > Apidae > Bombus > Bombus impatiens. Next base: position 533,791 of record NT_176638.1, read on the forward strand.
ATTTTGGTTTGGAGTACCAGGAACCTAATGGAACGAAAGTAAGAAGCTAATAAATATGTGTTGTTGAATAATTTGTATATACAATTTTGATATTTACCAACAGTATTTATTTGCAGTATTGGTTAGATTTAGAGAAGCCGGTTTGTAGACAAGTTGGACTATCACTAATAGATCCCATATTAAGATTTTGCGTTAAATTTTATACACCTGATCCAGCACAATTAGAAGAAGAGTTTACAAGATATCTATTTTGTCTTCAAATTAAACGGGATTTAGCCCAAGGTCTATTACAATGCAATGATAATACGGCAGCTTTGATGGCGAGTTATATTGTGCAGGGTAATAATAATTCATTTTAAAATTATATAAATGAAAACGAATTAAAAAGTAGAATAGTTTTACGACAAATGATTAATTATTTTAGCCGAGTGTGGAGATTATGTGATAGAGGATTATCCAGATCATACGTATTTGTCAACTTATAAATTTGTGCCTCATCAAGATCAAGAACTAGAGCGTCGCATTATGGAAAATCATAAAAAACACGCGTAAGATAATTAACTTTGTTCAAATATGTATAAAGTTTCAATGTCCTGAAAATGTTACGTTTTGTAAACAGAGGCCAATCACCGGCAGAAGCAGATCTCAATCTGCTGGAAACAGCGCGTCGCTGTGAATTGTATGGGATGAAAATGCATCCAGCTAAAGTAAGTATCGCAAGATATGACTTATGCTATGCTTGAGTATATAATCGTTGTTGCATTTCATTTGTTATCGAAGGATCACGAGGGTGTACCGTTGAATCTGGCTGTGGCACACATGGGGATAGTAGTCTTTCAAAATTTCACCAAAATAAATACATTCAGTTGGGCTAAAATCAGGAAAATCAGCTTTAAAAGGAAACGATTTTTAATTAAACTTCATCCAGAGGGTTACGTAAGTGTATTATGTTCTGTTCAAATAATGTCGAAACGAATCCTTGAAGAACTGGGTTTGAAAATTAACTATTTCGCGCAATGTTTGTAGGGTTATTACAAAGATACTGTGGAATTCTTTTTCGAAGGACGCAACGAATGTAAAAATTTTTGGAAAAAATGCGTAGAGAATCATGGATTTTTCCGTTGTTCGGTGGTCAAACGAGTAGTACGACAAAAAACACGAGTTCTCAGTCGTGGCTCGTCATTTAGGTATGCGCGTTTGCGCTAAAAACATTCCATATTATGTTATGCGTATAAAACGTATAAGGTATGTAAGCCGATTTAATGAAATTTCTTGATATTGCGTTATTAGGTACAGCGGGAAAACTCAGAAGCAAATCGTGGAATTTGTTCGGGACAATTACGTGAAGAGGCAAACGTTTCAAAGGTAAGTTGGATTAGCACCGCGAAATGTCGTTCTATGATTGAATCAATTCTTGGATACACTAGTAATGTGTAGCTAGTGCATGCGTATCGTTATGTACTGTCCCCTTTTAATGCTGGTTTTATACCATTGAGATATATTTTAATTAACGAGCGCACTAATCTTGCGTGGGTAAGACGGGAGGTGGCACGGTCTTGCTTTTGCCGGGACATTAATTGGTATTTATCATGTCTATCGTTGTTTCAATTTTAAGTAGAACGAAGTGTTTACTCTATTCGTTTTGTACTTTCGTGTGTCAGTGTTGCCTGTTCGGACAGGGGTGGCGGGGAGTCAGGCTCACCATCAGGCACGATAACCCGAATGATCAATGTACCCTATTTTTGATAGTGTGGTCACTAATTCTCGTCGTTGTAACACCTAATGATACACACTGCAAAGTTACCATACTTCACTGTCCCGATCGAATCTTTACCAATCAGATATTTCTCCATCGTAGTAGCCTACTCTACAATAGAGCATAGAGATTACGTACTTCCTTTATAATAATTTCATCCTTGTACATACAGTTAACAGGTATACATAATTTTTTATCACGCAATATCGATGTACAGTCAGATAACATTACTAAATAATGCGCTATTAGAGCGAAAAGCATCGTGTTTCACCGATAGATTCATCGCCGTTTGTGTGCACATTTTTATCGAATATCTCCGTGTGTGCGATAATTGAGCATGCGAAGATAACGAGTACTCGTGCGCAGATCCTTTACGCGTAGCATTAACAATAGTTTGCGTGCAAAAATATAACTAGTTTACAAAATCATTGAATTTTGAATGTAAAACTGTAAGCACAGGATGTAGGAAAATTATTAAAGGCAATGAGAGCAAATGTTTAGGTGATAATGGAGGGGATTTTTAACGATGATATGGTATCTTGTGTATAAAGGATAGTTTTCATACGATTGCTTGTTAACATTGCTATTATTACCATTATTTGACTCGTATATTTTCTGTTTAACTTAATGTACTATTTTATCGTTTTGAGGGCATACTTGATTATTTGAATATTGTTGTTTTACCGCGATCGTGATATTGGTTGCGATATAAGGGTAGTAAACATCGCGAACGCGAGTGACACGCAACTTTTTCTTCCATACAAATACATATGTATTAAAGGAACGTTTATGAGAGAGAGAGACAAAGAGATTTAAGAAGGAAAGGAGACCCTTGAAACGATAATGGTTAACCGAGTAAGCGTAACGAGAAAGCTACTATTTTACAAGAGATGATAGGAAGGTGGAAAAAAAAATGCGAAAAATATTAGTTAGTTCTGGACAGGCTTGGCATTTGGTAGCCTAAGTCTGATGCTGAACTTGACTCTCTCTTGCTCGCAGGTCCAATTCGTTCCGGCAGACTAGCGGTGGTAGGGCATTGCAGGGCTTGGAGGGGGGAGGCTATCGTGGGGCCACTCCAAGCAGCTCCCTTATGGGCAGCTCCAGCATCTCTGCCCACCCCCTCCTGCCCCTCGGCGATCCTGGTATGTACCATGACCGACACCAACCTCCACGAGAAACGCTTTCTTTTTCATACCCCCGCTCTTTGCCTCTGTTTCGTTTCTTTTGTTTTTTCTTTTCTTTTTAAAAGATCAGTTTCTCTCGATCGTCTTCTCGTTTTTCCTTTCGTTTTCATTTACTGTGTTACCGTTTATTCTTCGTTCGTCCCCTAGCATTATTTTATTTTTGACATAAGTTCTGTTGAAGTATCGTACATAAAGTATCGTAAAAGTAGAGAGTAGTAGAGTTAGCGTATTGCAAATAGAACGCTTTTAAAAATGATTATCTGGAGTTTATTATCTGAGGCTTGTTTACGTTGTTCCGTCAAGAGAATGTAAACGCGGAAAAAGGCTATAAGGGAAGGTATACTCGTAAGAATATCGAATGTATCGATTCGCCGGGAAGAAGGTCTTGGAGCAATCGAGCGAAAGCCGATGAGTTCAAAGATCCTTCGGAATCGCAAAAGGCAAATCGAACGGGAAAACAAGAAAAAATGAGATAACAGAAGGGTGGGCAGAGGGAAAATAGTGGGAATTATGGAGGGAGAAGGAACGCAAGGAAACAGGGTTCGCGAGCGGGGGTAGGTGTACAATACCGGAAATGTAAAAGCTAAAGAAGGGAATAATTTCAGCCCTGGAAACCCCAGCTCTGTCTCTATCATGCGGCTCGATGACACTGGATTCTCCGACGACTGTGACGAGTGTCTCGATGGGAGGGACGATTCACCGTCGCGAAGACACAGCTACGTCGTTTCGGACACTTACCTCCATCGACGTCCATTCCCCGGCCACTCCCAGCCAGGTCCCAGTACCGCGGCAGATGCTTGCTGCCAGCCAGCAACGGATTTCATCAGCAGGTCGTATCAGCCCCTCTAACAGCAGTCCTCCTGAATTTCCCCCACCGCGACCTATGCCTAGACATCCCTGGCAGCGATCGGCCAGTTGCCGCGAGTTGTACGCTTCTAGCTTCGAGGATTCAGGGAAAGCGCGATCGAAGGACGACAGACCTTCCGATGATCCTATATTGGAACCTTTCCGTTTGCCCTCCCAGGGAGAGCTAGACAATCCCGTGACGCGGTACGATGAAAGTAATCGATCGTACAGCGCGGCTAGCTCGAAGTTACCCTCTCTCGATCACGACTCGGTACCCGAGCGTGTCTATAGTAGCTCCTACCCGGGAACTTCGTCGCTCTCCACTGAATCTGGCCACGAGGAATCTGGTCCTGCGGGAGATCTCTCTCACGACGATCTTTCGCACGATTCCTACGAACTTTTGGAACGCGAGCACGAATTTGAATATCCGGAATCGTATTCGAGTCCGCGGGACGACGACGACGAGAACGAGCCAATGTCCGATAGGAGCGACGAAGGAATCGAGCACGAGATGTTCCAAATGGATTCCGAGACCGATTCCTTCGTGAAACACCGATCGATCAAATCCACGGATAGACAACAATTCAAATCTGTGCTCGCGGACCTCAAGAACGCTAGAACAAAGTCTATCGATCGGTACTCAGCCGTGACCGCGAAACCAGACAGTGACTATATCACCGTTGAGTCTCGAATACAACGATCTAGCACTCAAATCGAACGAAAATTCGAGACACGACACGCTAATTCGATAGAGCAACAACAGCAACAACAACAATCTAAACATTCTCTTCCGCATCAGGACTCTGGGAGAAAAGATCCTGTCGTGTTGCAAGTGCAAAAACAAAAAATGTCTGTGTTGAACGAGTTGAAAAACTTGAAGCCAAAGTATAAGATCACTCACGTAGATTCGGAGATTTTACGGGATGAGGGTATTATGCGTCCAAAATCTCGGATAGATGATGATTTGAGTCCAGTAGATTCGACCAATAGAACGATCATAGATCAAAGAGCTAGGACAGTCAGAGCACGCAGTATTGCCAGTTTGGAAGACCATATATCACGCGCATACGTAGAAACGGGTAGTTTAGGTCGGGGTTACAAAGGTGCTGGTGCAGGTAGTGTTAGTAGCGGTGGTGGTGGTGGTGACAGTGGTGGTAGGGATCGAAAATCGAATCGCGAAAGCGAGACGAAGCTCGAGAAAACGTTGACAAAGTTGCAAGACAAAGAGAGGAGAAGCGTGGACCGAGAAGAGAGAAAACGTGTCGAAAGGGATTATTCCAGGGAGTATTCGAGTAAGAAGGCAGAAAGAAGCGAGTTGAGAGAACGTCGATCGGTCGAGCGATTGGATTCGCGAGATCGAAAATCGGACATGCACGGTCGTCGTAGCGTTGATCGAATAGACGCAAGAGAATTACGAAGAAGCATCGAGAGGCTGGACGTTCGAGAGAGAAGTTACGAACGGCTGGATTCGAAGGAGAAGTCCTTCCGTCACGGTGATCCTTACGCGTTACGCGGGAAGAGCGTCGAGCGATTAGATTGTCAGGAACTTCGAGGTAGCACGGAGTATCTAAACAGAAGTCCGAAAGAAAAGACGGGTCATCGGTATTCCGAATCGAGGGAACGTCGAGAGAGAAGCGTGGAACGGTTAGATTCAAAGGAGAAGAGGAGAAGTCCGGGAAGTCGAAGTAATACGGTCGATTACAACCAGAGGCATACGTTGGAACGTTTTGATTCTGGAAACAAAAGCCCGCTCGAACGACTCAGTGCTGGCAGGGAACATCGTGGAAAAAGCGTCGAGAGATTGGACTCGCAGGAGAAGCCGACATTTGATTTCGATCCCGTTACGATCGAAAGATTGAAGTCTTTGGAGAGGTGCAACAACGTTTCGAAAGACAAAGGATACGATAAAAAAGCGGAGCGAAAGAGCTTCGAAAAGTTGGATTCGCGCGAACGAAGGCACCCAGATCGACTGGATTCACGCGAGCGAAAGCAATTGGATAGGTTTGACTCGAGAGCAGGAGGAGGGGGAGGGGGTGGAGGAGGAAGAAGTTTCGAGTGCATCGAACAGGTCTACGATTGGAGGAGAAACAGCATAGAGAGGATCGAGTACAAGGAATCGAGGAAAAGTAAGGGACGAACAGAAAGGGGAAAGTCCGAGGAGAAACCGCGTGAAAGGGACGACTGGAGGAGCTTGGAGAAAGCGCGAAAGGACGAGGAGAAGCGCGAGCGAGAACGACAAGCGAGGCTCTCGATAGAGTCGAGGACGGACACGGTGATCGGTGTGCCGATGGAAATGGAAAATTTTAAATCAAAGACCATGTTTACGGAGTACGAACCGAAGATCGTGGGAGGTGTGGTGCTGGGTTTCGACGACACGATACCGGGTCATACACCGGTCGAACGTACCAAGAGCGATCCGAATCCGGCACGGCAGAGGTTAGGCTCGAACAGTAAACGGCACATACTGATGCATCAGAAATCCATCGATTTAACGCCAGCTGATTCGGGAGACGAAGATCCGTTCTCGGACAGTGCGGCTATGCAAAAGGCGAACATCGAAATACCTTACATGTTGCACAAACGACACGTCATGAATGGTACCGCATCTGACGAGAAGTCCGAGTCGGATAGCGGCAAAACCATTTCGAAAAAGGCCGGTGCCGTTCGAGATCTTCCCAAGTTGCCTTTGAAAATGATCACGGACATTTCTTGTTTCGATCTGTCTAAGCTGTCCTCGATAGACAAGCCTAGTAGCAAGCTCTCGCCTGACAAGCCAAAGAGCGTTTCGATCACGCCCATGCGACCTAAATCGATACTCTCAAGCCCGTCCGATAAACCGAAAAGTATCTTGAGTCCTACGTCGAAGTTATCACCTACCGACGCGAAAAACGTAGTTTGCAGTTTCTCTCCAACGAATAGAAGTCCATCCAAGGCAGGTTCGAAGGCTCCGTCACCCGATAAACAGCCGTTCAGATCCGCGTCGTTCGATAAAAACCGAACGGAAATCGTGATCGAGGATCGAACGGGTATTAAATCGTCCAGTCTCGACAAGAAAACATCGAAATTATCACCGATCGAACCGAATGTCACCATATTATCGTCGATCGAGAAACGCTCGCCCAAGATGTCTCCCACAGATCCTAATGTAACAATAGTTTCTGTGATACAAAAAAGGAGGACATCACCCTCGGAGTCATCCAAGAGCTTCGCAAGCGCGCAACGGTCGCTCGATTCGAAGGTGAAGCCTTTGAATTTTGCCGACGTGGTTGGAATGGAAATGAAGATGAAACTCGAGCGTAAGGCCAAGTCCGAAATGGAAAAGGACAGTCTGAAAACGCCGGATGATAGCTTGGAGAAGCAAGACAGTATAGAAAAAATACCATTGCCGGAAATTCCTAAACCGGCTGCGACCGGGATAGAAGACGAAAGATTCGGCTCCGATAAGGTAGAAAAAGTTTCGCCCATAGACGACTCCTCCCGAAAAACGTTCGAAGGCGAAATCGTTGACGTAGATGGCAAGCAAATTAAAGATGAGGAACAAACTGAACAGTTGGAACCGCAGTCGCAGGAAAAGAAGTTGGAGCAAGTAATGGATGTGCAATTAGAACAAAAAGACAAGGAGAAGGTGAAGAGGGAAGAGAAGGAATCTTTACCTTCGGCTACTACCGTTGATGTAATCTCGGAGAAACCGAAAGTTCCGGAAAAACCAAAGACATTGGAGAAACCGAGCATACCGGAAAAAACGAAACGCATCTTGGAGAAGATAGAGTCAAAGTTTTCCGAAGCTAGAATCGCTAAACCGAAGATCATCGATACCGGATTCGACGATTTCGTGGAACCTGTCGCAGATCTGCCTTTGGACGAAGTGCCTGTGAAGCCCGCGTTAGAACTGGACAGCCTTAAAGTTCCTGAATTCGTTCCTTTCATGTCGAGGCCACACGGCGAACCTCTGCGCTCGAAATCGTTATCGCTAGCCGAAGAGAAAGCACCGATCGATACTTTGCTTTCGCCGGAAGTCGAGAACAAACACTTTGTTCCGGATGTGTCGCCGAAAAGGGCGAAGAGAGCGAAACCAGAGCCAAAGAAGGATTTCAAGAAACAATCCAAGTCGCTCGAGGGAGACAAGCCTCCTTTGAAGAAAGCAACCTCGAAGGAGTCCCGCGTAACCACGCCCAGCTCGAAGATCGACAAGTCCAAATTGAAGTTGGGAGAGATGCCTCAGGAAATCATCATAATCGACTCGACCGACGTGGCACCAGAGGTGAGCATCGTTCAGAAAGGTAGATCCAAGTCTATCACTCGATTGCCCGAGAAGGCATATTCCGCGTCAAAGGAGGAGAAGGAGGAGAGCAAAGGTGGTACTCGAGCGAAATCCGCCTCGGTTGACGACGATTTGATCAAAGTTACCGCGGCATCCGGCGTGAAATCCGAAAAAACGAGACCAAAGTCGTTAGGTATTTCAAAGAGCCTGAGTAGCAGCGCCGAAAGAAAGGATTCCGCGGAGAAGATATCGCCAAAGAGAACGATCGTTGAACGGTCGAAAAGTGGCACCAAGTCCGAGACTAAATCGACGGAATTGAAATCGCCTACATCGATGAAAGAAATAGTGGTGTCGAAGTTGCAGCAGGAATCTAGAGCGTTGCGTGCGAAAATCGATTTGAAGGCGGAAACCGATATCGAGGAGTCGAGGGCCGATACCGATTTCGACGCACGAGAGCGCGAGACTATGGACGCGTCCAGACCTATAGAAGATCGCGCCTTGGAGAAAAAGAGCTCGTATCCACAGGATTTGACGCAATCGCCGGTAATATTGCGAAAGCTGGGACAAACGCCCGTTCTATTTGCCCGTGCGCGTCTCGGTCTATCGGAGGGAAGCGGAATCGGTGCATTGCAAAGGCAGGGCGCAACGCAGTCTCCGACCTCTCAAAGGCGAGCCAAGTCGTTGGACGCTCCGGTGATAGCGGTGCACAAACTTCCACCGGCGACCGCGTTTTCCAGCAAGGACGACACCGTCGACGTGTCGGAGAATCCTGACGAGGAAAAGGCTGACGAGGACGTGCCGACAGAGGCGGTTG
>NT_176638.1:543013-543646 GCF_000188095.3 Bombus impatiens
ACCACTGGCCCGCCAATGAAACCGCAATCCATTCAGATCGAGGCATCGCCCAACCACAGGTCCGACAGTACCGATCACACCACCATACCAGAGATCTTTACCGATTCCCTGTCTGTTACTGAAACTTCTGCGCAATATCTCGAATCGCCGTTGACAGAAAGCAACGAGATCATACCAAGCGCGGATTTAATTCCATACGAGAGAGACGTGCTGCGATTAGACGCGAACGGTAAAGATCAAAAGACGATGTTGGAATCGGTTAAGGTGGACGAGAAAACGAAATTTATCGATCAGAGTTCCGTGGAGTCTGGCACCGAACAGGAAGTGGTCGCGTTCGATAAAGCTGTTAGAGCGGAAAAAATCGATCTACTCAGCGTCTCAAAAACCATCGAGGGTTCTGTTCCGCGACCATGCGACCAAACAGCGACCGAAGCTGTGTCGCTGACGAAGGAGAAACTGTACGAACGTTCGATGATCGTCGACGAATCTACTGGAAAAATTGCCGAGGCCGAGATTTCCACGACAGTGTCAATCGAAATCGAGGACGAAGAAAGGCGGCAGGCAATCAAGCTCGCCAAGGATTCGAAGAAAGCGACGGAGAGGGACGATCTTCCCGACGTAACGGTGACTACC
>NT_176638.1:544277-563673 GCF_000188095.3 Bombus impatiens
AACGGTGACTACCGTAACCGTTACGCGAGAAGACGCTGGACCGACCGCCTTTCTCAGATCGTCGACAACGATCGATTTCGACGACGGACAAGACATGGTAAAGTCGCCGATTCAGATCTCTATCGAGGAGTGTTCCGACGATGACATCGGTGGTGATGCCGAGGAAGATGATGCAGAGGAGGACGAGGAGGAGATAGCCCATAGCGAAGACGAGCGGGAAGCGCAAGAGCAGGAAGGCGATGAGAATCGGCCGTTGGATTCCGCGGATACGAGCGAAGATACGCTCGACGCTTTAGATACCCAGGTTCACATGAGAGGTATCGACAGCGAATTGAGCTCACCGGATTATGGAGTCGACAAAATGGACGAGAAGACCCTAGTGGAAGTAGAGTTGACGCCTGAGTATTTAGAAATGAGAAGAGAGGACGAGGACGGTGAACTAGCCGAGGAACTGCCAAAAGACGAGGAGACCGTCGAAGAAATGATGAAAGAGTTACCCGAGGATGTTCCGAGTGCAAATCGTTTGACAATTGACAAGAAGCTTAGGTTGAGTAGCGAACGTTCGAGAAGCGAGGAAACCAGTACGTGGACGCCGGACCGCGAAGACCCGGAATCCAGCTCCTGCTCTATAGCTCGACCGCTGGGTATTGGCCAGATCCAGCCGATAGTGGATCGCCGAGAAATCGTCGCAATGATGAAAGACGCGCGTGGGCCTGGTTCCTTGGAGGAGGAGAACAGCAGCGGCTCCCAATCGGGACTTAGACACGATTTGAATTCGACTTGGAAGTCCTTTCCCCTGGAAAGCTCTGGAAGTTCGAGCAACGACGAGGGTTGGACAGGTCAAGACGAGAACAATGCCGTTCAGTCTCAGTCCGAGGATAGCAACGGACAGAATGAGGACAGTTTTCAAGAGGATCTTGCCGATTTTCCTGGCAGTTTCATTTATCCGATAGGTCCGGATATTCTAACCAGTTGTGGCACGTTTGCGCTTACACGTACGTTATCTAGGATTTCCGAGAGATCCACTACATCGGAACAGGATAAAAGCGATTTGGAGGACTCGTTCAAGCCTAGTTCAAGGTCACCCAGTTTGGACGACGAGTCACTGATATCGAGCGACCATCAACTTTCTCTGTCTTCTGATCCACCATCCGGTACGCCTCTTCCCTCGATTTCCGATGATCGGCGCACATCGTCCGAATTGCCTGATATTCCTATAGACGTGGTAAGCGAGCAAGAGGAGGAGGCGAAATCGCCGAAATCGGGTGGGAAGCCGAAGCTGCAGGAACAAAGCTCGGAGGATTGGCCATCTCCGCCTAGTTCGCCTGTGTTCGATCCTCCTGTAGTCAGCCACGTCGAAACCTTTTATATGGAGATCAAGCCTGAGGAGGCGGTCAAGGTAACGGTAACCGACAGCACCGAAACACCGGGTCAAGTGGAACACGACAGCGATTCTAGCGATGAGAATCGAACACTGCACGACGATTTGCATTCCACGTTTTTCGAGGACGGTCACAGCTCGACCTCTGCAACCACCGTTGACGGTACTGTAAAGATAGCCGTTAAACCAAAGTCGAACTCTCACGTGACGGGTTCTTCGCACAGCGAAGACACCTCGATGGGATTGTCGATGTCGGAGTGGTCGAGTTCGAATAACACCGTGCGCCAATTTTGCCAATATTCTGGTACCAAATCCGACGACAACTCTCTGGCGGAACTCGGTGCCTCGATCTCGGACTGGTCGGGTAGCACGACCGTCATTCCTCAGCAGCACTACTCCTCATTGACGCCGGTCGAGAAAAGTCAAAGCGACACAACTACATCCGATAAAAGCGTGACTAGCATGAGGCCGAATTCCAAGTGCAGAACGGCCGATGGTCCTCCGCTTATTGGTCCATCCTCGCCACCATTACCGCCACCGCCGACTACGCCTCCACTAACACCGTCTCATTCCGTATCCGTATCCGTTTCCGTTTCCGTATCTGGGAACATGGATCGACGTTCGCCGTTCGACGAGCATCTGGCGATGGGCCTTCCGTTGGACGGCGAACGATCATCATCGATCGGTCGAACGATCAGGAATGAGCAGTCGAACGAAGCGAAAAGATTCATCGATAATCAATTCGATGACCATCGACTGGTATCGCGTCACGGCGACGACGAACGGCAAGGTTCCGTACGATCGACGTATATCTCGCCACCTCGAATAACTCTTCAGAACGAGTTCGACGAGACTATCGACGACGAGTTTCGACTAATGTCGGACGATGGTGATGCGCCGCTTCCGATCCTCGAAGAGGAGGAAGAGCTCGACGACCACGAGGTTGCGTCAGGGAGGCAACAGATGGGAGACGATCGTTTGTATGACAACGTTCCCGCTATGAAATATTCGGGCGGCGATCAAATCCGGATGGAAGTTGGTCGAGGGGACAACGCCGAGGATATGCACGAAAAATACGCAGATTTGGCGCTCGGTTCCAGACCGGCGGACGACGATTGGTCGTTCGAAGAGGAAAGAGAGGAGACCGTCATCCAGAAGGAAAAGGTCCGCAGCAGGTCAACTCCCAAATTCGAACGAGGTTTCTCCGAACCCATGGAAACTGGCAGGTATCATGAAACTAGATCGACCGAGCGACCCGTACTCGTTCCCATCAGAGCAAAGTCGACTCCGTATTATTCGACAACGAGTCTGAGCGGCGAGTCGACCACCTCTAGTCCTCCGATGCAGATCAGGACGCAGATTCGGACGAAAACGATGCCTTACTCGTCCAGCAAAAGTCCCCAGAGCGAGGGTGATACGTCTTCGAGCATGGACAGTCCCGTTCACACGCCTGTTCACGGTCAGATAGCTGTTCGTCGAAGACGACGGGAAAACTTAAAAAGGCGTCATCGAGTGGTGGTGGATTTCGAGGTGAAGGATGGTCAGATTATTTCGAGTACTGACTCAAGCTTTGATGTGGCTACTATTCCGCCACCCTTATTGGCCGAACGTTCGAGGTCCGACGTTGACGATGACGAGGATGACGATGACGACGACAATGACGACGATAACGATGGTGACGATGACGACGAGTACTCGGAGGCCAAGGAGATGCAGGAGAATCGACGGCAACAACGTTGACGCGACTAGCACTTCAAATCTTTTAACTCCTTTGTTGCAACGTCTTTTGACATTTTCAACGAGAATTGGATAATTTGTCCAGGATGAATACACGACAAGAGGCAACAAGGAGTAAACGAGATCGATGTCGATCCAATCGACATCGACGAGAGTGGAGAAAAGATATCGTGAAAAACAATCTAGTTTAATCTATCGCGCATAAGGATAATTAGTACGTTTGTTACACGTTTTAGAAATTCAATTTAATTTGATACGATATCGTCGTTATCGCGTGGGAGCTTTTTGACCCGTAAACAAACCTTTAACTCCATCGTACTTAACTTATTCTATCGTATATTTATACGTATACGGAACGAGCCGACGCGAAAATACGATTGGAACGAAGCTACATCTACTAACGATAATTAGTCTAGAAAATACGATATATGATAAGAAACGGTAGCGATCAAAGGTGATACGTATGAGATACGTTTCGAGATTAATTAGGGTCGTTGCTACGCGGTTACCGCGAACGTATGTACTATGAAGGTATGACGGATCTCCGACGGCAGAGAAAGGATTCTCGAGAGAAATGAGAGTTAAAACGCAATCGTAGAAAAACGGAAAAATAGACAACGATGCTATTCCAATTTACGAAAACGACAATCATTGTTGAAGGTGAGATAGCATCGTTAAGAAAGCGGTAGGAAGGGTGAAATGGAAAAGGGAAAGGCGGAGGAATTGTCTCTTTTAGTTCGAGAATTGAATCCTCGATAAGCGGTCGTATTATTTGATCGTAGTTTAATTTATGTCTCGTTTAACGACGAAAGACAAGTTGCTCAACATAGGTACTTATACAAAATGTTTATCGCGTACTTTCGTTGATACACACGTACGTGCGTGTATTGTATGGAATTGCGATTCACGGTGCGAGTGGCTAAATCGGAACGCGTGAAATATCGCGATAGATTTAACGAACCGTCGAAACGTTTGTCGTCGAAAGATCGAATGATCTGCAATCTTTCTTCCCTCAGTTTTGTCTCACGGTGTTACAACTCTCTACGGCTTGAAGTATGATCGACGACCGATCTACCAGTTATATTGCTAGACTCCGGGATCGTGAATAAATTTACGCGACTCGAGCAGATGCGGGACGCGTCTTCCGTTTAATTTTCTCGATAACGACGATCACGGTTCAGCACGTGATTTTTCAAGGTATCGATAATGGTAAATGGTAATGGTAACGGCCAAGGTCATCCGATGGTTACGGCATGTTAGGTCGTTGAATTTCCCTTGATGTCAATTATAAAGCTGCGCCGATGAAAGTATGACGTTGGATTTAAAAATATGGGTGACCTTGATATCCGAAGAATCGCGTGGCCTCGGCGTTGTTTACCGTCGTGGGGTTTTATGGAAGATGTTTTTTCTGCATCCTTAAAGGGAGAACGATCGACCGCGTCGCGTCACGTCGAATTGCTTGGAACATGTCGTACGTGAAGGATCAAACCGAACTATTCAACTCGGAGAGACAAAGAAATTTGAATTGGTTGAAAGAAAAAATTCCATTGGCTTCAATTTACGTTCTTCCGACTAATACCAAGCTTTCTATCGTATGCTCTATTCAGACGCTAATTTTTGCACGATCAAGAGTAACGGAAAAGTGTATCGATATGAATTTCTATGGAATTTCGTAAGACAACGATCTGCAAAATAATGCAGCATGATATTCTCAATGGTTTTTGAGTCTGTTGGTAATAAGATAACTCGGTTAGGAAGCTCGATACTGTTCATACGAGGGACGCATAGTTGGTTAGGTCGAGGCTAAATTTGTAAAACGATCGATATTAATATAATGGACTACGAGAAAAAGCCGGGAGTAAATAACTATCCCGTTGCAGGTCGGGTTAACGCGGTACTAACGCGTAATTTTACGTCGAGCGTAAGGGCGTCAATGTAAAAATATCTTAGCACGTCGCGTCCCATGTTTGTTATGGAAATATCGTACGGAAGGTTCTATGCTCGAGAAACAACATCCAAACCGAATTTCTTCGTTTCGTTTGCTTCCTTTCAATGTTGATGTTTCGGTAGAATTTAACTGCGATTTTGGTTTCTGATGGAGTTTAGAGACGTTCAAAAGCAATAATTTAACCTATTCGTAAGAGGTTGTTCGTTAGGAAGCGAACGTTAGATAGGGATTTATTGCACTGAAAATACGGATCGGAGAGTTTTTCTTCCTTGTTGTGCATAGACGTACATAGACGTGTGTCGTTTCAACGATACGATTCCGTTAACCCTCTGACTGCCACGCGTAACATTCCAATCTTTACATATAGTCTGATTCGTCCCTCCGATTTTCTACGCTTAACGTTTTTGTTTCTCGTTATCGTAGATAGTTATAGATCGCACAAGTATATTCGAGAATCGTTTAATTTTTCATTTCGAAACGGCAATGTTCGAAGCAATGGCACTTCATATCTTTTCTGTTTCGCGCACAACGATTCGATTGATCCGATCGACGATAGATGATCGACAAGACAAGAGGAGACATCCGTTTAACAGAGTTTGCAGATATTGGAGAAAGGGCGTGGCGGTCGGAGAGGAAAAGCTGAGCTTAGATAGCCTTGTGTCAGACCGGCTTGAACGGTCTGAACCGTTCTGTGATTTGTCGCGATTTAAAAACGCGAAAGAAGGGAGAATGTATATATAGTCGATGGTGCGTCTCGAAATCAATTCACGCCTTGTTTCTTCCAGACGGGTAGGGGTAGCTCGTTTGACACGAGACAGGAAATCAACGCGATCTCTAAAATAGTCTATCTTAAGCATGGACGATCGTTGATAATCACTTTGTCGTTGAATAATCGTTAATCACCACCGTGACCATTAATCGCCACTCCATTAGTCATTGTTACGGTATTATCGCTACACTTAATTGATTAAAAGGTTACTAGTTACTACATCGTAGAACGCAGTGAAGAAATATACAAAGAAACTAAGTACGTAACTACGTATCAAAAGATATAATAAAAGATACGAGATTAGAAAGTGAATGCCGAGTGCTGATCACGATGTCGAGGCTTAAGTTGCTTTCTACGAACGCGATGACGAGTCAACGAGAATCGTTCAATCGTGATAGATCGATGGCGAACTGGAAACGCATTTTTGAACGATGTTCGCCCGCGTACGTCCTTTCGTCGAGAATCTACGTTTTCGCTTGCGATTCCTCGAAGCTATACATAATATACGATTCGCGATAGCAAATCTTTTCGAA
This sequence comes from Bombus impatiens, assembly GCF_000188095.3. Classification (NCBI taxonomy): domain Eukaryota; kingdom Metazoa; phylum Arthropoda; class Insecta; order Hymenoptera; family Apidae; genus Bombus; species Bombus impatiens. The sequence goes on from NT_176638.1 coordinate 550,646, forward strand.
CGCAACACCGCGTTTGTCGGCGAAACGATACTCGAGCGACCGGCAACATTCCCTTCGCATTCCTCAAGCGTCTGCACGTAAGGATAGCGATTCGGCTGACAACCAGGGAAACGTTGCACGAGAACGAGTCGCGAGGAGTTCGCGATACCGTATTGATTCTCAATTTGTTCCTTTGCATGCAAAACTATCGGCATATCTTCGTAATCGTCGCTCTTGAACGATCGACGCGGAATCTGTCGCGGATCCCACCGCGGTTATAATAGGGCCGTACTTCGGCTGCGCTATAATACTCACGAATGTTATCGTCCAGTAGGACAGAGATCACAGTAAAACAGTAAGTCAATCTCGATGGGAGCATGGAAATATTAAGACGATTAACTTATGCGTGCATAATGATGGGCACTAGATTCGCTTGTTGCTTGATACGATCAAGCGATCGTACCAGCCCGATTAGTTTTGTCTACAGTGTTTCAAGCATAATATCGACTGATCATTTTTCGTGCCCATCGTTAGTTACCTTTACGCGAACGCGTCGACGCTTTGACGGATATCCACCGTCCCTGGAATCGTCGCTTTCTTCTCGAGTTCCTCGATCATTCTGGATCGCGCTTTCTTTTCTTTCTTTCTTTCTTTCTCTCTTTCTTTCTGTCTGTCTGTCTATCTGTCTTCCTTTTCTTTTATACATTCTCGAGGAAAGTTGAAAGGTACGGTCCTGCCGATCGATTCCTCCAAGCGAAATCCCATCCTAGACAGAAGAAGAGTATCGTCGTATCCTCGATCTATCCGTACGAGTTCCTGTATCGGTTTAATCTTGACTTGTCCTCGTCTTGCATTTGTGCATCGTCAATCCTGTCCTGCCATCGATATTACTACACACGCACGCGTCTCTTCGAGCACTATTCTCTTTCTGTATTTCTACGTTTTTCAGTTTGTCTATGTCATCGTATCATTACCATTGTCATTATCGGCCTCGCCATACCACCTTTCATTCTTTCCATTTTACCAATGTTGTCACTCGACCATCTCTTCGTCCATCGTTCTCATCGCAGATATCATTTTTCAATTTCGTTTCCTTGGTTTTCCTTTTTCTTCTACTCCTTCTTTTGAACTCATTCTCCCTCATGGTTATAGTTATTTGGTACGCGTGCGTGTTACTCGATTACACAGCGCGTATGTGCCGCCTCGAGATCGTTGCGCTCGAAGTTTTCGAATCCGTGTGCAGACTGACAGTTAATGGAAACGGGATTGGAAACGGTGGATTTTTGGCTGTTTAGAAGCCGATCCTTAAAAATTCGTTCGTCGAAGAAAATATGAGACGACGAGCTACTCGATACCGAGTTGCCATTTACCTGCCAAATTTATCGCCAGTTTCCGCAACGAGCTTTTGCTTTCGCGCTTCGATGAAAAGAAGAATCCGTTGCCAATGCGTTCCCAGCACGCGGCCCCGCTGCTCGTATTTACGCCTTTTTTCCCTTTTACAAGCGAGTCACGATCAATGAGAAAAAGATTTTTGGCAAGCAACCCACGAAAACCTCGAGCCCGACGAGATGTTCAAAGTTGATCGGTTTATATCAATATTAACAAACGACTGAACACTATTCGTTACGATAAATGATATACATGTTATGTGTAAGTATATACGCGTATATCAATAATACGTGTATATGTTTATATACAATATATATATTATATATATAATATAATATATATACATATATATATGAATTTATATTTAATTATAGACATAAGACGTTAGTATGCAAAGGTCGTGATACCTGCAATAGGGATCAAGGTATTAGACATAAAATATATTTAGATAACTTGTACGGTCATGCGAATTTCCGTTGCAGTATAAATGTTTGATTTGTTTTTACACGTTTTGCATTGTTTATATCGATATTTCGTGATTTGTCAGGACACACGGGACACGACGTTTATTTGCTGCGAATCGAAATATGGAAGATGGTCGTTATTTAGTATTCTCGTTCGTATCATTCTTCGCGATCAAATGCAGAAATGATCGTCGGAGCCATATATGTGTGTTGCATAGAGAGGGGGGAAAAGGCGATGACGACGATGGAAAGGCAGGGGATTCCGAACAACGACCAACACGAATAGGTCGTCGGTATGGAATTGGTAGCGCGGGAGCACGGAGCGCATTCGCATTTTCGATGTACTCTACGTATGCTTTTCGACAGGTGGTGAATACAATCGTTGGAACTACGCGAACGGCTACGTGAACTCGCCGGCTTGGCACGTGCCACTTCGCATGGCACAGATTCGTAACGTAATGGTTCACGCAACGCCACGCACTCTCACCAATCGATTCATACCGGCATACCCACGTTGAGAACACTGCGGGACAAACAAAGAAGTACCATGCTACATCTCTGAGAAAATCGGAAGCTTCCTTAGCACGCTAGAGAGAAACAAAGTGAACCGGAGTGAAAGAAAATCGACGTCACGAGAGACGATCGGAAAGAAAGGGAGAAGATGTCTTCGTACTTTCATCTTCGGTGCTTCGTTCACATTCACGGTCACGTTTACGATTCTCGTACGATCACGTAGCTATGTTCCGGCGAAGGAGAGAGAAGATAGGAGACGCGTGTTCATCGGGTCTCGAGCTGTGGCACGATTTAAACACGGATCGATAGATCGTGTGGCTGCCACGGAGAAACCTAACGCCACCGAATTACCGAGCATAAATTTGCCAAGAACATTACCGCCGTTCTTACTTGGAAAGCTCGGATGCAAAAACCGCGTTTCTCTTGGCACAGATCCGTTAGCTGCCGTCGCGTCGTCTCGGCCGATTTTGCTCTCTCGCTTATTGCTAGTCACCTCTATAACCTCGTTCCGTTACTCTCCGTTATAGCGCTCATTCTGTTCTTCGTCTCACATCGGCGCACCTTCTACTCCTCTCTTGCGTGTTGTTCATTCACTATCCGCAATATCATTCACGTATGCACTGCATCTTTAGAAGGTAGAACGATAGCTGATCGATTTGTCTCAAAATATCGGTGTCCGAGTATCGCTGGGCGGTTCTTTCGATTTGTAGCTTAATCGTTCAAAGTTCATCTGTTCACTTAACCGTTTCGCGATGTTTCATAGAGTTTCCCAAAGAAAACCTACGCTTTATACAGTTGCATAGAACTTGCCGATGTAAGTTCGAGCGTGTACAGTTTATTTCGATCATCCTTTGGTCTTCTTTCTTTTTCTCCTCTTTTCTTAAGATTTAACGAGTTTTGCGTAGCTGCAACCCTTCTGACATCCATCCCTCGGTCGATCTAGCTTTTAGTTCCCGTAAAATGCACCGAGATCTCTTGCCACGTAGCTATCACTTTAGTTCACCTCGCTAGTCTGTCATTCAAGTTGGTCTACCCTCCGTTATTGTGCGCAGAGATGTGAATTTTTGCGAGACGTCGACGCGCTTTTGACGGTTTCGCGAACGTTCTCGTGAATTCGAGCTTACAAATACGTGAGTTGCAGTAATAGCCGCGGTGTTAATCATGCGCTATCCCCGAAATGCAACAAGATCCCACGATCGAATCTGCTAAAGCGTCATTTAGTCGCGACGCACTGATTAAACTCACATCTCTAGTTGCAGTGTGGTACTTGATTTTGCAGCATCGTACACGTACATACACACTTGCGTTGAACGTGTGTCAACTATTTTCTACTATTTAGGAACCTTGTGAACCATTACGTAGCGAACCCTGTCACGATTCACCAACGGTTGTATCTTTGTCGCTTGCCACGATATCTTTCATAGTATTACCTACCGTTACCTATATCGAGTACCCTACAGAGGAAACATCCCTAACGAATCGGGCCACCCACGTCACATAACCAAGACACATCGAACGCACTCGTCTACACTCGTGTCACCCGGGATACTTCTCCATAAGTTTTGCAACGTATGTGTATGACACTGTATGATTGTACCTCCGATTCTACGTTTTTTCTTCGATCCTTCTTTCCATTTCCACTTTTCTCTAACCGTGACCTTCTTCCAGGTGTTCATGCTCGCTGTCTTTTTTCTATGTTGTTACGTGTTCAACGTATCCTCACGGTCACACGGTGTATCGCAACGAGACTAGATCCGTTTCCTTCGACCCTCTATCACCCGAGCATTCGCTTCTTATCGGCTGCTCGATCGAAGAAAACTACCGACTATGTACTTGTTTCATTCTTTTCTGTTATCTCTGCCTCGTCGCATTACGGTGTTGCGATCGAAGTATTACGATACTCTTTTAAATATTCATAATTATTCATAATACTTTTTGTCGATTAGTGCCAAATTTTGCGTAAACGCAGTTAAAACGATCGTATTTAGAATCGTATTTGTTGGGTAAACGGTACGTTTGATTTTTTTGCATAGACGGAAATCCTCGTCTTCCACGAAACGTTATCGTAGTCGACTTAATTAGATACTTTTTATAAACTTTTTATACGCGTTATACTTGGCGGATTCCAGAAAGGATGTAGAACAAAAACGTACCTTCGACGATCGATGAATTTCCGAAAAAACGCAATTATCGATTTCACACATTCACATATTTTCGATTCTTTCCCATTTTTACTTAAGAATAATCGTAGCTTTCGAGAAGCGGGTCAAACGAACGATCGATTTAAAAGATGATGAAGGAGGGAAAGCGAAGGTTACTTATATATCAAGAAAGATAACGCGTGTCCGTCGTGTCGGCGCTCCTCCAATTTGTAATTTGTACCTTTTTTCGATCGTTTATCAACATACCGTACTTGTTAGCTCTCTCTCTCTCTCTCTCTCTCTCTCTATACGTACACGCACAGATACGTGCAAGCGCGTGTGCGCGTATACATACAACAAACAGACACACACATACACATACACATGCACACAAGGATACGGTCCGACAATACGCGGTGATTTTCCCCTGAAGAACTGAAATTCATGGTTCAAAGAAAAAGAGAAAGATGAGAGAGGTAGGTAGCCTTAAAAAGGTCTTAAGCGTTAAAAAGGGGAATCACGGCGTTCGAGGGAAGGGAAGATAACATTTCAAGCGTAGGAAATCTCTATTGTACATTGATTATTGATTATTGATACATTAATTATGATAATAATAAATTATATACAAAGTCACATAGCCAGAGGTTTTCTGTGATTCCGTTTTTTGTTTTCTTAGACGATTTCGTTTTAATTTCTTCAACCTGTTTTTTCAACGTTGTCTACCGTGGATTAGGTTTTTCTTTCGATTTTCAATTCTTCCTCCACCTTTGTTCTTTACTCTCTTCCTCCCTCTCCGCCTTCATCTATCTTTCTCTCTCTCTTTCTCTCTTTTCTCTCTCTGTAATTCTCCTCACCATTTTTTCTTTTCTTGATTCAATTGAACATTATTATTAGAGGTATCATCCTAGTCCCTGCGCGTCGTCCTTTTTCCGTTCTTCATTACCGTATCTTTTTATCGCACTCCCGGATTCGTTGGTCGACCGGATGACAATACCATGTGTGAGTAATCCCTAACAGTGCCTATCTTTACTGTCAGTGGTATGTTTACTATTCTTTGCGGTTTGTTGTTTCGATGATTTGTTCATTTGCTCGGTAGTGGCACCATTTTCTTTCTTCTGTTAACGAGTCTGGATGTAGCCTCGCATCTTCGATTCGCTCAAATCTTAGAACGTGGATGCACGTTAAATTCAGACTTTAAGTTTGGACGGTCTCTGTAATTAGCTGAAGACGCAAGGTGGAATGGCTTCGTTGTTTGACGAATTTAAATTCGACGGTTTTATTTGCCTCGGTACACGCTATCGAAGACGTAGCACTGCACTACGTAGGATTTTGCATGTTCAAAGCTGTTTATCTTTCCGTTTACTCACGTAATCCATTGATCACGTCTATTTTAATCTTAATTATGTAAGTATACGGGAAAGTATTATTTTCTTGAGTTATATATATACATACATATTACAGATTTTTAACTGGATGCATTTCAAAAATTAGACTCTTCTTAGCACCGTTTTGTAATGTGACACGTGTAACGTAGATCAACAACGTAGATTCTTTTCAAAAGTTCTTTCTTCCTTGAAACGCATCTCCTGTAACAATTCCTTGCACGATGTCTATATAATACTTGGTCATTTTAAAAGTTCTTGCGGTTCTTGAACCCTTTACTTAGAAAAAGGATTCGATTTTCTATTTTAATATTATGCACTTGAATAACGGCAACGTGACATCTAATGGCCTTGATGTTATGGATCTCGGATGGTCGTCAAAAGACCTTAATAACTATATTCCCGAGATATTGAATTTCGGTGGAACTACGTTGTTTTAAAGCGAACGGTTTCAAGCCGCGACAACTTTCAGGACGAATGACCTATTAGAAAGAATGATTACTCTTCCGAAATCCTTGCTCGACATTTTTCTCTTTCTCTTCGTTTCTCTATCTCTTCTTTTTTGTATATTCTTCGTTGCAAATCCTACCGTTATCGGGATAAGAATCGACGCGGCTAAAGTCAAAAGAGGCTGATACAGTGCACCGTAGCATGCGAGTCGAGTTCGTACTTTTTCCTCGAGCGTTTATTTCTTATTGTTTGTAAACCGCAATTTTCTTATTCTTTGTGGTTTAACTCGTACGATCCAAGAATTCCTTGTCTTACTTGTCTTCGTTTACAGATACCGAGACAGATAAGCAGGAGAAGGCCAAGAAACAGGAGAACAATAATTCTGTTTTCGCCAATGAAAAATCCCCTGAGAAACGTACGAACGGTATGACGGAAACCAGCAACCCGAGCATGGTAAATACACCGGATCTAAGCCCAGTGAAAAATATACGAAACGGAGAGATGGAGGATGCCGAAGTTCGAAAGACTAAAGTGAGCTCACGTTTACAAATGTTTCGTTTGCACTTTCGTCCCATTGGATGAGTTAATGCGTGATTTTCTTCTTGATAAATAGAGATGGCCGACCGACAAAGCATATTATATCGCGAAGGAACTTCTTATGACCGAGCGAACTTACAAGAAGGATCTCGACGTTATAAACGTGGTACGTACACATCGAGAATATCCACGTTCCAAAATCGTTCAAATTGAAATGTACGTGGAGAAATTTTTTTATTCTTTTCAAATTGTAACATATATCCAGCGCGAGGATAACGAAAAAATCGTTGTGATAATCGCATGTCCCATTTTTACTCGGCAGTGGTTCAGAGAAGAGGTATCTCGAGAGGCTGAACTGGAGGGTGAAGCGGTTGTTTCGCTGATCGAGCTTTTAGCGGACGTTCACGGGCCCTGCCTCCAAGAAATGGAAGCGAGATTAGAACGATGGGAAAGTAACGCTCGGCACAACATCGGCGATTTTCTTTATAACACCTTGTTGAACGTACTGCCGCTTTACGATCAATACCTCGAGAATCTAATACCCGTCCTCGAGAAAATGGAATATTATACGAGGACATCACGTCGTTTTGATCAACTGTGCCGAGATTTCGAGGCGCAGAAACATTGTTATCTACCGTTAACCTCATTCCTTTTAAAACCATTGCAACGATTGTTGCATTACAACAGTATTATCGATAGTATGTCAATCATTCTTTGTTAAACTAATCAATACGTATGTATTACCTATACTGATGTACGTGCGTGTTACACTGATCCGATTCTTTTAGGGTTACTAGATCATTATCCAAAAGATCATACGGATTTCGAAGATTGCCTAGCGGCAAGAGATCGACTAGGCGAAACGTTGCTGGAAGGTCTTAGCATAATTAATCAAGCGGTAAATATCTGTGATCAGTTGTTGGTATTTAGAGTTGTATACTTCGATATTCGTTAATTTTGTACGTTATAAATATAGGAAAATCTAGTTCAGCTTTGCGAAATGCAAAGAGACATCAATGGCTTCGACAATTTGGTTCAAGAAGGTCGTAGATTTATTAGACAAGGCTGCCTGCAGAAGTACAGCCGCAAAGGTTTTCAGCAAAGAATGTTTTTCCTGGTAAGTTTCTCCAACCATCGTTTTCACGTAAAAATGGCTTCTTTCGCATAAACTTTCTTACTCGATCGTCTTTCAGTTTTCGGACATATTATTATATACATTCCGTACTCAACAACCAACTCAGTGTTTTCGCGTTCACGGCCAACTTCCGTTAAAGGGGATGAAGATTCGAGAAAGCGACAATAAAACTGGATCGGACTTTGCGTTTGTAATCGACCCTCAAGGAAATCAGTGAGTATCGTGAATGGAGTATTGTCCCGTTTAAGTAAATTATTGAACTTAACAAGGTGTTAAAAGGACGAGGTCTCCATAGTTATTAAGAGGTCAATTGACTGTAAAGACTTCACTTAAGCGTACCATGCTCCCAATGTAAATGTGCCAGACGTATCAGTGGACATTTTCGTGGGCATTCTATTCATTGGACACATTTTCTCCTATTCGCCGTTATTTCACGCATTCTCTTTCCTTTTTATCTTTCTCTTGTATTTTCCTTATTTCTTTCTTCACCGTCATATATTTAAACGAAGAAATATTCGCCTCATACATTCAAGTCAACGGTTTATGTAGGTCTTTAACAGTTGCCGCTAGTAACGAAGAAGAAAAAGAGAGATGGTTAGAAGACTTGAATATGGCTATAGCGCAGGCTGATGCAGATCCAAAGATGCCATATTTGAATTTGAAGGCTTGTAGTAAGTACCCTTAGCAGCAGAATCCTCGTTTATTCAACGGATATGAAGCAGAATTATTATTTATGTGATATACAATCAAATTTTAGGTTCAGCCGATGAAATGGGCGACGGTGTTGGATTAGAAGGAGACCGAGGAAGTTGTGGAGGTGCTAAAGCTTCTCAACGAAGCAACACGACTGTACATGTTTGTTGGCATCGAAACACGAGTATCAGTTACAGCGACCAATTGCGAGCGTTTCAAGTAAATGAATAAAAATTTCTATTAAGCAAGTAAAGATGTATAGTAGTTCTAAGGCATATACGTATTTATTTCAGAACCAACTTAGTGGATTTCTGTTACGGAAATTCAAGAATAGTAATGGTTGGCAAAAACTTTGGGTTGTCTTTACCAACTTTTGTTTATTCTTTTACAAATCGCACCGAGATGACTTTCCACTGGCTAGCTTGCCATTGTTAGGATACACTGTAACTACTCCGTCAGAGAAAGATGGTATCAATAAAGATTTTGTTTTTAAGCTGCAATTTAAAAGTCACGTATATTTCTTCCGCGCTGAGAGCGACTACACATTTGGACGGTAAGAAAGATTTGTGATAAAGCGCGATTAGAAATTTATCCTTCGAAATTTGTCTGACGGGACATGAATGTTTTTCAGGTGGGTAGAAGTGATTCGAAGCGCGACGCAGCAAAGCCATGTGTCAAGTAGTTTTAATGGAAAAGAAGGATATTAACATACGTATTCTATAGAATGCTGAAATGATGTTAACAAAACATTTGAAAAGAATAGCGCTATATGCACCACTATTTCAAAGCGTTTTTCATCTTACGATATAGTATTAAAATCGAGAAATCTCAACATCTTCAGGACAGATCTATGTTAGCAGTAACGTTGCGGCCTTATTCTAGGACTGAAATCAAATTTATACGATTGAAGTTGTAATCGACAATCAAATCAAAATCAAGAGTATCAAAAGAAAATGTAAGAAGATGATAAAAATATCGTAAAAAAGTCAAAGCATTCTGCTAATCTCCAAATTCGATTATTCCAAGAATCATCGATGTTAAGATATGTCGCGTTCTTATCGGTTTCCTTGTACTTTAACTGATGCGTAGTTAAAGATACGCTTGAAAAGGGTGATAATCTGAATGTAAATATAATTATTTAGATCCAAGTGGATCGCATTTGTTTGGAATTTATATGAATCTGATATACGAATCTAAATGTATTTGGATTACTGATAAGAATTTGTTGTCCATCATTCAAACGACGAAACTTCGATATAGATAGTGAAAAATGTATAGATATTAGCGTAAACCTTGGACCAATTTTATAATAGAATTTCTTTAGTCATCCATATAAAAAGACAATAATTTTGTTAGCGTACTGATAATTTTTTTTGTTATTAAATTAATATTAACAAGAGATATATAGAGGTTATTTCTCGCTATTATTAAGGATTTTATGATGTCATAATTGTTTTTGCTAGGTATTACTTTTTCGAAGTAATGCACGATTCAATTATACAAAGACTGGCTATGTGAATTTGACGAAAAATTTAGTACACGCATCATACGTGTCACATTTGTAACGATCGCACGTAATTAAAAGAAAGGACCTATGCAATAATAATATGAACACACATATCCACGCGAATGACTCATCTATGCGAAAAACAAAAGTCCATAATTTAATGGTTATCTGTTTTTTTTTTTTAGTTATTACGGTTGTTTTGTTATAATATAGAATTTAATTTATATATATATACACACACACACACACACATACACATACACATATTATATATACATAGAAATCAAAGAGAAAAAGTTAGTTTTATACTCGCAGAACCGTACTCACAAGCGCGCATGGGATATATATATCCGAAAGGATACCTCGTAAGAGATACATGGTTATCTTTAGCAAATTTTCGAAATGTTCGTACAGAGAAGCATCATTCAAATTGCCAAACTTGTACGTTTATTTCAAAACAATTGTATCGTTTTCGCTTCGATACATTTGATAACGTAGATTCGAAATAAGTTGTTATGTAATATGATGTATCAATATTCCACAATAAACGTACATTGCTACTTTTAAGACTCTTTTAATCAATTACGGTAATGGATGTAGTTAAACTTACAATTTGGTCGTTAAGACATTTAATAAAGTATCTATGCACATACATACAAATAAGGGAAGAAATACATATTTATCTTTCAACATTCATCGCGAATATGAAATGTACCCAATATATTCTTGATCTTTCTCAGATTAGATTACTTTTGTTCAAGTTAATAGGTAAATGTATCGAGCCTGAGTATAATCGTGTAATTTTCCTTGTATTCATTGTGTACCGCGACATTTATAGAAGCTCGAAAGAAAAAAGTTTTCAATCACGAGATGCTGGAAATACCCATAATAAAATTCTAACAATTGTATGCGATATCCTTAATCGTTTCTTCGGTATCACGTTGATCTGAGTACCATTGATTAACGATGGACAATCGTGTTCATATTATATATCATAATGGGAGCCAGTCAAACGAGTCTTTAACGTGAGAATTGCGAATGCAAACTATCCTTGTAGAAGAAGAAAACGATAAAATCGTAACCACGAAACGAAGAGAGCGGTGTTTCCGCGAAATGAACTATCTGAACGTATTTTTATAAATATAAAAGAAATCGTATAACTGTAGTCATCGCTTTATACGTATGTATAATCGATAGAATATTATTATGGTTAGGTCAATGTCTAAATAATAGCAAACATAGCTCCAAACATAAATCCGAGGTTATCAGTGTTTCTGTTCACGCGTGCAACCTTCTATCGAAGCTCTGATCGTTGTTCGATGACGTTTGTTTGCTAATTTATCAATACCAGTAACGATTTTTTATTCGATGAAGCTTATACCAGTGATGCAACGAAACTAGCCACACCGATGTTCAAAAATGTTTTATGTTTTACTACATTATCGACATTGCTTGCACAACAAAGCGATCATTGAATGAAAAAACACACGCAAAATTTCCAATGACGTAACCCCCAGCAGCTAACTGGTTTTACCAAACATTATCTTTTTATATTTTTTTGTTCCCATCGAAGGATATTCCGTTTCTAGGACAAGCAACGGAACCAGTGCTGCGGGCATTGTTACTATTGCAAAATAGTAACCCAAAGTACAGGATAAAATAATAAATCCAACAATACATTCAATGCCTCCGCGGACGTCGATTAAAAGCCATATGGATAAATTTATTATAATAGAAAAGCGTTTAGATGAAGGGTACGCAAGAAAATAACTACGAGGATCTCGCTAAGAGTTACATAGCTTCAAGGATTTTGACGTCGATATGACAAACACAGATATGTAAAGTGATACTTGAAAATACATTCTTTTGCTTTATTCTTTCAACAAAGCATGATAATAACAATGCTATCTTAAGATGTACAACAAATTTCAGCATTTGTTAAGAATGCATCAATAACAATAAATTAATCGCGAAGCATGTGGCCGACAAAGAAAGAAAAGAATAACAGCATGTTTTGAAACTGACGAGGATCTCGGATCTAAACAGCGATCATTCAGAGATAGGAGAGGCTCGAAGAAAGCAAGATAGAACGATTAGACGCGTTATACGTTCATCATCGGTTACCTTAGCCTTGGTTGGCAGCTGTATTTTTTGCTCCTGTTGTACCGTTTCACGCTTGGAACAGCGTTCGAAGAAGCGGCAGTTGTTACAGGAAGAACCGCGGGTAATCAGAGTGGGAGGAATGATATAAAGATGAGCGTCTTGCGAACGATCGGAATAGAAGAATCGATCCTACAACATGTGGAGGTATCGAACGATCGGGCTTTTTGCCTTGCTGGCTCTTCTCTGCATTGACGCACAAGGTACATTTTCTACTAATTCTATTCTTCTCCGAGATTAAATTTTACGTGGTGTGATTTCCACTCGTGCTAAGTGATTATGTTTTTTTTATATTCGTTTGTTCGTTACATCATAAATTAAGTTACAGATTTAAAAGGTTAAAAGGAATTGCGAATACTTATATCCCTCTCGGATTTAATGTCAACTTCGCCAAGCAGTGTCTAATTTTAAAATTATAAAATATTTGTTTAGCTGCAGAGACCAGAGCGAAACGTAACCCTCACGGATTTCACGATGCAGCCGCTGAAAGCAGTTTCCTGAAATCTCTTGCTGGTGTGGGTGGATTAGGTGGTGGATTAGGTGGTGGATTTGGCGGAGGATTTGGCGGAGGTTTCGGCGGAGGTGGCGGTGGAGGCGGAGGTGGAGGTGGTGGCGGATTTGGTAGTGGTGGAGGATTCGGTTCTGGTGGTGGTTTTGGTGGCTCCAAGGGAGGACCTG
>NT_176638.1:564738-582711 GCF_000188095.3 Bombus impatiens
TAGTTCAGGTGCCGGAGGTGGTGCTGGCGGACGTGGTGGTGGAGCTGGAGGATATGGTGGTGCAGGCGCCGGTGGTGGAGCTGGAGGTTATGGTGGTCTAGGCGGTGGTGCTGGTGCTGGTGGACACGGTGGAGCAGGTGCTGGAGCTGGAGGTTACGGTGGTTCAGGTGCCGGAGGTGGCGCAGGCGCCGGTGGTGGAGCTGGTGGTTATGGTGGCCTAGGCGGTGGTGCTGGTGCTGGCGGACGCGGTGGAGCAGGTGCTGGAGGTGGAGCAGGTGGTCTAGGCGGAAGCGGTGGTTATGGTGGTTATAGAGGGGCAGGCGCCACTTCCAGTGCCACCGCCAATGCCAACGCCAACGCGAATGCTTATGCAGCTGCGAGTGCCAGTGCTAATGCACATGCTCTTGCTAATTCAAATGCGCATGCATCCGCCACTGCGAACGCAAACGCTGGTGCCGGTCTCGGAGGAGGATACGGCGGTTACGATGGTTACGGTGGTCCCGGTGGACATGGAGTCGAGTAAGTTAATTGATATTAATATATGAATTAAAAGAATTTCTTAAAAGAAATAAGATAAAATGACGTACTATTCCTTTTTACTTATTTTTGACACCGCTGAATATAGAAATTATTCAACGATTGACAAAATAATTAATTCAATGATTGTTGTCGAATTAGTCTCTTTTCACGTATGGGCGATATCAACGAAGGAGTGAATAAGAGCGGAGCCGTGGACAAAGCCAAAGGTGTCTACAGCAGTAGTGCAGCCAACATCGATTCTACTGGAAAGGGATCATACAAAGTATCGGCTGGAAAAATCTAAATGGTCTTACCGGAGGAGGTTGAAGTCGACATTTACGATAGAAGACGAGCCAGAATTTGATCTGTGATCAAAGGCTTGCGCGGGGCTCGATTCGCGTATCGCTATTTTTTCTGTTTATACCTAGTCTGTCTTTATTGTATTCAATGAATAAAATGCGTGGGCGAGTCTGGCGTAGCGCTAAACCTTTAAAATACCTCCTCTTTAAAATAGCAGATTCACATGACGTAAACTGTGCAGTTCGAATAAACGATTCATTCTTACTTATTTCCGTCTATAAAGTATTATTGGATACGTCCTTTACACCGACCATTGCATATGCTTCTGTAGATAAAGCCAAGTAGAAATTTTTTTAATTGAAGTTTATTTAATTTTCATCTTTCATCGGCTAACTACGAATTAATTTCCGATTGACTTTTCTGAAAACGATGTTCTGAATCGTAGAACTTTTGTAGTCGTATAGATAATTCATATGACTTTTAACGTGAATCCCAAGGTAACAGCAGTTTATTACGCGTTATTATTACTAATAATGCATCTAATGTTTATATGACTCGTTCGATAAAATTATCTTTTCACAGCTATTGGATACAACGAGGATATGTTTAACTACAGATTCAAGATCCTCCCACTGATATGAATAATTCATAAGTTAAGACGCGTAATGTATATACATACTTACAAACGTCTATCTTTGGGATATGTCAGTGACATAAGTGGTATTTCCGTATACACGATGTTACATTTAAATTCATTTGTAAAACCACGTTTGTCACTCTTCGTGTCAAAGATACTACTATCCAACCAATTTGTATGAGAACCAACGATTTATTATTCCTACTTTGTGTCAGATACTTTGCTTCTTTACTACATGCGACTAGAATGTTTAGAATGAAGGAGAAATGTTGTCTTTTGTATGTTTGCCTTTTATAACAATCTTGAATTCGAACATTGGTGATCGATGACACATTTCGGTGTATTTAAGAACAACTAACAACGTCCTCGAGCAATCTTGCTATTTGACCATAATTTGAAGGATAATTTTAAAAAGTAGTTCATCAAAAATAATTCTTTTTATTGATACATTACCATATGTATTAAATCTGTTTAACAACATATTTGATTCGTTAGTTACGTCATTATTCATTAAACACCGATCGATAAGAATCGCCGTATAATAAGAATACAATCGCTTCGAAGAATTGATCATTAATTACCGGCGAATTATCAAGGCGCGTGTAGAGAATTCTAAAAAGAACGGTAATTTTGCTCGTACATCGATTTGTTTGTATTATAAAAGATGAGTAGGTAAAACGAGTTACGAATAGAAATACAAACGAAGTAGAATGAAACAGTCGTTTACGTAATTTGCGGATGATTGAAATTTATCTTCTCCTGGAAATATCGTTCGTTTCCTGGAAATATCGCTTAGCCTTTCACGAAAGAGGGTTGTGCGCCTGCCCAGCCTGAAACAGCGTTTTATTTTTTAAAGACCGATTCTTTGGTTATTTATGCAAACACATGCGAACTGGATTTACAAAACTTACTGCTAGCACTGCTACTCGCATAAGCGGAAGCACCGCTGGAGGACAAGGCACCGCTTCCAGCATGACTTCCTGCCGACGCTCCACTGGAAGCCCAACTTCCACTGTTTGCTTGTCCGAAACCTGTGTTTGGTGCTAAAAACCAATATATTGTTTTCGTTTTATCATACCTTAACTGAAAGTTTTATGAATTTAAAATGAGTTTTAAACAACAGAGACGTAAATATTAACAAATTAAAGTTCACAACAAAGGCGATAATCATCAATATCATATACATAGAATAACATAAACATTATATACATATATAACATATACATAGAATAATTTCTATGTATAGCTTACATGCTATACATATACAACCCTGTAACGTAGTAGGATTACACAACATCGCAGACATTGGAAGAACGGAAATTATTTGATGTATCCGATAATTATTATTAATTAACAGTTCATGCCTATGATTTATGTTTTATCAGGAGCGAGATCTCATTGATCAACCTGATACGTTGGATGAAGAAAATGAAAATCCAGATAGAAGTGTTTCGATAGTAGACCTTGAAACGTTTTCCTATCTCTGGGAGTTTATATTCACTGGTTATATTCACAGTTATATTACCTATATTAATCTTCATCGAAGATCTCTGTCTACTTTCCGCCTACTTTCCGCTTCATGTCGAGAAATTTGAATTTGCATAACGATGTTGTAATCGACACGATATAACGGAATCTTGAAATATTGGTATGATTAGCGCCTTTCTAGTAAATATATTTTTCTAGAAGGTATATATTTCGCCAATCTAGTAAACGTTAATAAAATAACAAGGCAAAATTATTGAAAGCAAATAGACATACCAACTCCAGAACCAGAATTGGCGTGTGAAGAAGCTTGTGCACTGCTAAAAGCTCCAGAAAGTGCACCACCGAAAAGATTTCCAAATCCTCCCGGACCAATTCCAACACCTCCTCCGCTTCCCGAGCCACGGTTTGTTGTGGATGGATTTCTCACGGCTGAAGAGCTTCCGCCGTTCGTTGAACCTGAATTCCAAATCGAGCCAGGGTAATGATCGGAATGTCCTTGTTGTGTTTTATCGCCAAAGGAAGGACTTCCATTCGTTTGACTCAGTCCGCTATTACCCATGTTACTGTCTGGAGCAAACGATCCTCCAGAAATTGAATTAGGCGTGGCATCGATTCCGATGTCTCCCCTTCCGTGTCCTAATCCATTAAGGAAAGGATTATCTTTGCCAATAGGCTCAGGTGCTTGTTCTCCGATCGAAACAACGTTCTTGCCACCGCTGCCTGGACTCGCTGCTACTCCTGCACCTACATGACTCCAAGCTCCCGCTCCCGCGACTGCACCAGTTCCTTGCAGGAAGGGATTTCCATAACCGACTGGCTTACTAGTAGCTGTTAGCTGAGGACCACCTAAGATAGATGTTTTTTAATATCAAGCATAAATGAAAAGAGATACATATAATTTTTCCTATTAATTACCAGCACCAGAACTAGGAATCTTTCCAGTTAAGAAAGGATTCGACGGATACGACCCTACTCCTTCTCCAGGAATTTTATTCGTTGTTTCAGTCTTGTAAACGTATAAAGGATTGCTTGGTCCAGAGGTACACCCGTCGCTGGTTCCAGATGTACAACCTTGCGGACCAGTTCCAGGCGTGATTTGTTGAGGACTTTGCGAAAAATCATTTGGGTTTGCTTCAAAACCTCCTAATGGTTTAGAAGCCTTATTAACACCTACTGAAAGATCGTTTGGACTACAAGGCTTGTAATCTGGAGATCCATTCAGACTTGTTCCACTGCTGCATCCGCTCCCAGTTCCACAACCTTGAGATCCATTTGTGCAACCCTTATCTGTTTCTCCCGATGGATAAGAATTAAATTCATGCGGAGGCTTTGTTGTGCTGGGGCCACCATAAGAAGCAGGTTGGTAAGAAGGCTTTGCCGTTCCGGTACCTCCATAAGGAGCAGGTTGGTAAGAAGGCTTTGGCGTTCCGGTACCCCCATAAGGAGCAGGTTGGTAAGAAGGCTTTGCTGTTCCGGTACCCCCATAAGGAGCGGGTTGGTTAGAAGGCTTTACCGTTCCGGTACCCCCATAAGGAGCAGGTTGGTAAGAAGGCTTTGCCGTTCCAGTATTATCATGAGGAGCAGGACGGTAGGAAGGCTCTGTCGTTCCAGGACCACCGTAAGGTGCAGGCTGATAAGAAGGCTTTGGCGTTCCGGTACCCCCATAAGTAGCAGGTTGATAAGAAGGTGGTGTTTTTCCGGTATCACTATAAGGTGCACCCGTAGGTGTATGAGGTTTAACCCCTGCAGGGCTTCCTGGTACAGGATTTACGTTCACATAAAAGATCTTGCTATCTCCGTTTTTGGGAGTACCGTGTTTAGGTGCTGTACCCGAAGAACCTCCTTTAACACCAGTGTAATTAGGTTTCTGAGTTCCGTAAGGAACGTTTCCGTTTGGAGAACCTGAAGACCCTGGCGTCTGTGCATTTCCAGATGGAGACCCATAAGAAGGACTGCTCGCAGGATGGCTAGAATCGAAACCGTTTCCAGCGGTCGGCGCACCAGTTCCCGCGTACGCTATGCTTGAAGCTACAGCGTTTGCATTAGAATTTTGAGGGCTTGTCGGATATACTGAATTTCCTAAGCTTCCCGGTCTGGCTGTATTTCCAGAGTTCCATGGAGTTCCTCCGTATGGCCCCGTATCGGAACCGCGCCCAGTGTTACTTTTCGGCAATCCACTACCAGGATATTGCCCTTGTCCCGCAGGAGAACCGTGCGCAGGACTGGAAGGACTGCTTTTCGGCAATCCACTACCAGGATATTGCCCCTGTCCTGCGGGAGAACCGTGCGGAGAACCCGACGGACTGCTTTGAGGCGATCCACTTCCCGGATATTGGCCTTGTCCTACGGGAGAACCGTGTGGAGAACCCGAAGGACTGCTTTGAGGCGATCCACTTCCCGGATATTGGCCTTGTCCTACAGGAGAACCGTGTGGAGAACCGGAAGAACCACTTTTCGGCAATCCGCTACTAGGATATTGCCCCTGTCCCGCGGGAGAACCGTGCGGAGAACCCGAAGGACTGCTTTGAGGCCATCCGCTTGCAGGATATTGCCCTTGTCCCGCGGGAGAACCGTGCGGAGAACCCGAAGGACTACTTTGAGGCGATCCACTACCAGGATATTGGCCTTGTCCAGCGGGAGAACCATGCGAAGAACCGAAAGGACTGCCTTGAGGCCATCCGCTTGCAGGATATTGCCCTTGTCCCGCGGGAGAACCGTGCGGAGAACCCGAAGGACTGCTTTGAGGCGATCCACTTCCCGGATATTGACCTTGTCCTACGGGAGAACCGTGTGGAGAACCGGAAGGACCACTTTTCGGCAATCCACTACCAGGATATTGCCCCTGTCCCGCGGGAGAACCGTGCGGAGGACCCGAAGGACTGCTTTGAGACGATCCACTTCCCGGATATTGGCCTTGTCCTACAGGAGAACCGGAAGGACTGCTTTGAGGCGACCCACTTACAGGATACTGGCCTTGGCTCGGATTTGGTCCATAAGATGATGCAAAGGGACTGTCATGTGGTCTCGTTCGTTCAACAGATTTATCGGCACAACTGGCATCATAAGGACTGCTGGAACATCCGGCTGGAGATCCTTGAGGATTATATACTGCTGTTGGACCCGTGGAATGAACAGGATTTTCCTTCTGAACATTTGCGGGGTTGCTGCCAAAGAATGGCACTGGAGATTGTTTTACAGGACCGACACCGCTTGTACCTAAATTAGAGATCGACTAATGTAACCTTTATGCATTTTGTTAAAAATGTTCGATTGTAGATTTGAATACTTTCAAAAAATTTGAATAATGTATTTGCGAATTTTATCTATTTATATTATATTATATTTATATTATTTATTCTCGAAAATTATTCAGAATTTCACGGTCAAGGAGATGAATTTATGTATAAGGTAAAGCTGGTGTTTGCTTGACTCGTTGAATCGGCATCGTTAAATAAGATGTAAAAATTCTAGCTAACCTTGAGCACAGCCGGTGCCGTGTTGATAATTGCCGGAGCATCCAGAACCTGTTTTTGGACCACTATTCCAGCTTCCATCGCTGGTAGGACTCGATACATCCGCATTCGGTACACTTCCAGAGTTCCAACTGTTAGAAGGATGCGGAGCTGTTCCGGGTGAACCACCGAACCCTTGGTTCCAGGCGGGTTTCGGCGTAGTTCCAGAGCCTGTGTTCCATCCTGATCCAGGTTGCTGACCGGTTACAGGGAACGCTTTGTTCCATGGTGAACCTGAGCTCGAGCTCCCAGTTTCAGGGCGTCCTCCTTTAATTGGCGTTGTTCCAAATGGAGCGCCACTTCCACCGCTCGCAGCATTTGACGTGGCGCTGACTCCCGTGTGTGGTCCTTGACCGTTGGGATTAAGCACTCCTAATTTCTGTACGCCCGGAGGCGATCCTCCTTTATTTTTCTGTCCGTGATAATGACCGTGTTCTCTATACTGTCCATCGTCCCCGTCATCGCAATCGTCTTCGTCTTTTTCTTCTGGTTCAGTTTCATCCTCGTCTTTTTCCCAGTAATCGTCGTCTTCCCACTTGCACTTAGGACAGCCACCATGCTGATTTCCTTTGACTCCACCGTTTGGCTGATTATTGCCATTGTAGCCAGTGTTGTCGTAACTGCGAATTCCTTTGTGCCCGTCATGGCTCCCATCAACCGCAGGTAGGCTTCCGATTCCAGTAAATGCGTTACTCAACGAGAATGCGCTTGCACCTGCATTCGCGTATGCGTTTGCGGACGCCGAAGCGCTGCCTATTCTCGGAATTAATGAAAACAGTTAATAAAAATCTTATCGATTTATCCTCTACATTTTAAAATACAATACATACTGTACGCTAGACTACTGCTTCCGCCACTTCCTTCGTGCGCTCCTAAAAGTAACAGATTAGAGTTTAATATCGTTGTGTGGGTGGTTTATCGTATATATCTTCTTTTCGTGGCCAAAGTATTATATAATAGTGATGGATCGTTATAGAAAAAAAGCAATGTGGAAACGAGAGAAAAAAGATGAAGAATGTAGTTTACCTGAACCAACAATGACCGTGGCGATTAGAAGGGCGAACATCGAGAACCGGATTGTTTGATTTATCCCGATCATCCTAAGATTATTTGGCACGGTCGAATCCTTGATTGTTCGACACGAGCTTCAAGTCATTGAGAGGCGAGTCTCGATCGAATACTTCTATATATAAGGATACCCCCGGCAGTGAAAGGATGCATCGCGTTCAAGTATCATCCCCGACCGTGAAGACACGCATCCGAATGTCGGTGGCAATGAGTAATACTTGTTTGACTCTTTCTACCAGACGGTGTTCACAGCACTAACAATAGGTACGCCGATCGACTAGTTTCAGCCAGCCGGCTTCGTCGCGACTACGTCATCCGGCTTTAGGAGTTTCCACGAGATACACGATTCCCCACACGTTTCTTTTGAAAAGGAAGGAGTATCATGCAAATTGGAGCGTAACCCATCCTTGCTTTTTTGAATTTATGACACTGCTTGGCATTACTTGTTGCAACATTTGATATTCCTCTCCAGCGATTTTATTTTCGTCTCCTACGTCGCCGTTCAACCATTTAACAACTCTTGTTCGCTTATTTTGTTGTGGATAAGTTAGTTACGATGGAAAAAGAAAAAATCCAAACATACAGAGAGTTGCATCGCAGTCCTGGCGACTTCGACGCTCGCTCGGGAAATATGTTCTATTTCTAAGTTCGCATTATTTCCATTTATATTAGAGGCGTACCGAATTTTCTATGTCTATAGAAATTATGCTGCTTTCAGTAAGACAATAATATATATGACTCTATGCACTTTCTGCGAATCGTGGAAAAGAGAATCAATGATCGTTATGTATGTATAATTGCTACCGCATGATTGCAGAATTATTTATAGAACACGCGCTTTGTTTCATCAAATGTCGATATCCTGGATAGGAGATTATATCGGAATACGGGAAAACCACTGACATTCAGCTCTTTAATATTTTTCAATTCGAATAATCGTATGATTCGTATGATTCGGGATGATTCAGAATCGTGATGCCTGATTTAGGTGCCTTATCCATATAAATTGTAATATTTAAATACTATTTAATGCTATTTAAAAAATTGTACTGAACGATCTGTATAATGTATCAAATATTTTTTACGTGATTCTAGTCATGCAAATATCTGTTACTATACGATTCGTATTAAAGCTTATTTGAATTTCGCGGCTCTCAAGTGAAAGAATAATCGATATGCGAGTGCAGTATCGATTACAATGGCGCTTATGACGCCATACCTGCGTCACAATACATATACAGTATGGTTAGTACTTTGGTGACGCAGGGTAACGGGTGACAAAAATCCCTTGTGCTGGAGTTTTAATTTCATTCTGCAATATACTTTAAGTGGGTGAGTTTTTTTGTTTCCATTTAGTTTCCTTAATTCGGATATATTATATATATGTTCTCTTGATAATACTATGTCTTATTAAATTGCCAAACTGCAAATGCTTTGGACACTCTACAAGCAAGACTCGCGCGTTGTTCGAACATTTTGTTCGAAAAATTGTAAATAATTGATAGTTCCGCAACACACACGTTCACAAAAGTTTATACATCTTTCAAGTATAGTATCGATAAAACGATGATTGAGAAGTTTGTGGATCACGTGCTGGAAAATACGTATGTTCTAATTGCCTACTCCCTAACCCCTTCTAGATTCCAGAAAATACTGGAAGTACTACTTTATTAAGGATTAGAATTCTATAAACGCTATTTGCATCTTGTTTGTTTAGCATTAAATCCTTGCATTATGGGTGACTCTGATGATGAATACGATAGGAAAAGAAGAGACAAATTTAGAGGGGAGAGAACAGAATCTTATTCTAGAGAAGGTCGACGAGATGACAGAAGAAGAGATGATTGGGTGGATAGGTAACTACCTAATTAATAAGCTTTAAAATAAATATTAACAAATAAAACCATATTGAAAATAAGTTATTCTGTTTTTGCATAAACAGGCTCTGATAGTTTTAACGATAGTAATTATTCCAGAGAATGGTCCAGTCGACCTAGACAACGTCCAGATTACAGAGAATACCGTGGAGGTGGAGGTGGTGGACGCGATAGATATAGTCCTGGCAGATCACAGGAGATGGCACCGCCTATGAAAAGAATGAGAACAGATTGGGACGATCGTCCAAGATATGGACATGATTATTACGGAGGTGGAGGAGGGGGTGCAACTTCCTGGGGACCAGACCATTATCCACCTCCTCACCATGGCAATCATCACTATGGAAACCACAGTAACAGTAACAGGTTTGTGTTTCTTATGTTATTTTTAATGCAGATTTTCTTTTTTCTCTCCCTTTTCTTTTCTTTATGAATTTGTTCTTGGTTTATAAACAGCATTGTCATGAAAAAAAGAGGTTGTATTATAAGTATGCAAAAAAGGAGTCGATTCACTCCAAGACTGTTGGCCCGATTAAGGTAGCGTTTAAATGTTTGAAATTTCTTGACTAATTGTAAGTGGTTTCATGTTTTGTGCAGTCGAGAGGTAGCTGGTAACTTCAGCAATTCCAATGTTGAAACTCAACCACCAATGATGTCTTTCAAAGCGTTTCTCGGAACTCAAGAAGACTCGATTACAGACGAGGAAGCTATTAAACGATATAACGAATATAAATTGGAATTCAGGAGACAACAATTGAATGAATTCTTCGTTGCACACAAGGACGAGGAATGGTATATTTCATTTTTTAGTTCGCTAATAATGGTCTCGAAATTATTCCTTATATGTATATTGTGAAGCTCAGTCGTACTTAAATGTGGATATAAAAATAATTAATTTCTACAGTGGCTTAATTGTTATTACTGTTAAAACAATAATCTTGCAATCAATGTTTCCACAAGACGTCGAGATCCACGTTGTTGCATGAAAGTTATGCCCACTGTAGAAAGTAATCTTTTAATCCTAATGAAATTATTAGACTATCTGTTCGGGTATGTATGCCTAGAGTGCATACATACGTTGAACAGAAGAGCGTTAGGGTGTAGTAGCTTTATAATTTTTGCTAAATTGCAGACACAATTTTATCGGTAATTGCAAGCAATATGACCAGCTCTGTCTATCCCTACAGTGTACAGCCAGCAACGCCTTATGTCTTGGGCACAGGTCACCTCGCTCGTTTATTTTTACGTACGATATTTTATGAATTTCGCGTTTCGCGCATCGCAGAAGAATTGAGGTGTCTATTAGGTAGTTAAACAAAGATGCGAGCTGGGCGCGCAAAGCCCAAACATGCTCGCGATAGGCCGCGTTCTAAACCCGTTTAATTATTTCTGACATTCAAAAGATATGCTATTGTTACAATAGACCTCTGAGTCGACAAGAAAACTGAATGCGAGTAAAAATATCAGACTCTACAGGTGAGGCTTCATTCTGTAACTGACAATGTTGACAGTAAAACTGATAATTTATAAATAATCGTCTCGAGGAAAAGGATATAATAATATTTAGTCACAAGGAATGATTCGCTCTAGATATGGATGGGAAACGTAACAATTACTGCTATATCTTATTCATCACCTATTGCGACAAATTTATTACGATTACGTAAATATGTTTATGATCGATTAAAAGCACGCTCTGTGCTTATACGAACATGAATATTTTCAGTATAAAATTATATTGAGGACTTAGTAGAACTAACTACTATCTTAATTCTAATGCACTTTCTTTTGAATATACATAAATGACAAATCCACAAATTGTACGTCTGTTTGCTTTAATTTACAAGAAATTTATTTCAAAATTGGTTGAAACACCATATTTTTCTACCAATTTACCAGGTTCAAAATAAAGTATCATCCAGAAGAATCAGTGAAGAGAAAGGAAGAACAGGTGGCAGCTCTTAAGGTATAAATTATCGATTTAAAAATATTTTCCCTAAGGAATCGATTGAACCTACTATTCTTACCATCTTTCCTGGCAGAAACGTGTCGAAGTCTTCCTGGAAATGCTAGATATTAAAGAAATAGATAAAGTTTCTGTGGATGCCGATCAAGCTGATGCTTTGCTGCATCTGCTAGATGCTGTAGTTATTAAATTAGAAGGTGGTACAGAAGAAGATTTACAAGTGTTAGACATAAAGCCAACAAATATGATTATAACTAAAGATACGATCAAAGATAAAGAAGACGTGAAGAACAAAATTGGAGCTGAGAAAAAAGGCGATAATAGGTTTGGTTTGGTATTCGTTAAAAAAAGGATAGGGGAAGGTTTGAAGGATTAATCGTTATTGTACACTTTACAGTGATACGAATAAAGTTGATGAAGCTTCGAAAACTGAGAAAAATTTAAAAAATGGTCAAAGTGTGGACTCTGAGGTTAAAAGCGCAGAAAATGACGAAATTTCGATAGAGGAAGTTGAAAAGTCAGAGGAAAATATAGAAGAAACAAAAAAGGATGATAGTGCGGATAGCACAAGTATTTGATTTTGTTTATTAAATAAAAAATAATACTTACAATTTTTCTATTATCTCCACTTCCTTTTTACTTTTGTGTAGGCAAACAAGAGGAAATTAATATCAAAAAGAGAAAACGAACTGATAGTAACAGCAGTAGTAGCAGCAGTAGCAGCAGTAGTAGTTCCTCTGGTAGCGATAGTAACAAACCCGATACACCGAAAGCAGATCCTCGTAAGTTTCAATGTTATACTTATTTAAAAATTGTACATTACTCTTTAATTTAATTTGTTCCAGATATAACTGAAAAAATAGATGTCGGTAATGAAAACACTGATGCACAGGATAATAAAGAAGGTGATCGAGATGCTAAAACAGACAGTGAACCTTTGCCAGAAGCTAAAAAGTCTGCTATGGAACCAGAAGCGGTAATCGACCTAGCCAGTGAAGATAAAGAAAAAGAACCTAGAGCTTTGCACAAGACCAGCAGTATCTTCCTCCGTAATTTAGCACCTACGATAACAAAGGCAGAAGTTGAAGCGGTTAGTTATAAATATATGTCGTATATATTGTAGGTTACATTTTTTTAGATAAATTTATGAATAACCTGTATAAATAGATGTGCAAACGTTTTCCTGGATTTTTGCGAGTTGCCATAGCAGATCCTCAACCAGAAAGAAGATGGTTTAGAAGAGGTTGGGTGTCTTTTGAAAGACAAGTAAACATAAAAGAGATATGTTGGAGCTTAAACAATATTCGGGTATGTTGATAAATAATTTAAATACACGTGTGCGAATAAAGGAAAAAAATTAAAATATTGAAACAACATGGAATAATTTCTACAGTTACGGGACTGCGAACTTGGAGCTATAGTAAACCGAGACCTTTCGCGTCGCATACGCACAGTAAATGGTTTAACATCCCATAAACAAATAGTTCGGCATGATATCAAATTGAGTGCTAAAATCGTGCATAATTTGGACAGCAGGGTTGGTTTGTGGAATGAAGAAAAAAGAGATGATAATACAGTTAAACAGGATGATGACAACAAAGAAAATAAAAGTATTCAAAATGTACATGAAGTTGAGCAAGCTGTAAGGCCAATTAATTTACACATTCAATTAGTGCTTATAATGACGTTATTGAAAAATCATGACGTATGTTCCTACAGGCATTTGGATTGTCATCTAAAAATCCAGTATTGAAGAACATAACCGACTATCTGATAGAAGAGGCATCAGCCGAAGAAGAGGAATTATTAGGAATGTCTGGTGACAAAGAAGAGGGTCAATTGGGAGGTGATGGGGACGGTCCAATTGAAAGAGATCCGACATTGATCAAGGTATTAAGTGTCAGCCGTATAAAAAGATTCATTTATTATGATATGGAGATGTACTCTTCTCTCTTCTTTTCTTCTTTTTTTCTTTTTTTTCTTTTTTTTTTTTTTTTTTAGGTCTTGGATAGATTGATCCTTTATTTGCGAGTAGTTCATTCGGTTGATTATTATAATCACTGTGAATATCCAAACGAAGACGAAATGCCAAATAGGTGTGGAATCATGCACGTTAGAGGATCTCCTCCTACCGCTAAAGTTACTAGCACCGAATTATCAGAATACTGTCGCAATTTTGAAAGCAAGATGGCAGCATTCTTGCAACCAATTGCAACGCTGTCTCAAGAGGAGTTCGATAAGCTGGGTGCTAAAAATGCTGAAGCGTATCCTTTCCTCTTTTGTTTCTTTTAAAATATGTTGAAAAAATTTGTTAGATAACTCTTTTGTCTCTATTATTTCTTTAATATTTGATATTAGTGAAGTCGAAAAGTTCGTTCAAGCCAATACACAAGAACTATCAAAAGATAAATGGCTGTGTCCACTTAGTGGGAAAAAGTTCAAAGGACCAGATTTTATTCGGAAACATATCTTTAATAAACATGCAGAAAAGGTAGCAGAAGTAAAAGCGGAAGCAGAATATTTTAATAACTACTTAAGAGATCCAAAAAGGCCACAACTTCCCGAACACCCGGGAAATAAAGCACCTCCGAGAGAGAGCTTACGCGAAGGATTTACTCCGTATGGATGTAGCACGTAAGTGTTAAATATGCTCAAATCATTTTGCTAGAACAGTACTTCTCTTTCACATTCAAATTCATCATAACACATGATTCTTATACTAATTACCGCTAATTTAATCGTGAAGATTTGGAAGTTATGGAGGTGGTTACGGTAGCAGCAGGGGAGGATATGGATCAAGTTACGGAGCAGGATTCGGTGGAGGGTTCGGAATGCCGCGTTCCAATCGTGGTGGTTTTAATCGAGGACGGTAAGATATTTTTGTTTTAATTTTTCGCAATTCGCTAGCTTTGTATAAACAACCTGTAGTACGATGGAACGCAGTAAAACTTCTGGGTACTTGAGTAAACGACTTGTTTGAAAAATCGATCAAGTTGTCGTTTTCGTAAATTCTTTTTCGCCATATTGAACGTGGTGATACGCTGTTTTACAGGGCTGCGCCGGACTCAACTTCGAGGCCTCTTATTAGTTATAATGATTTGGACCAGCTAGACATGGATATGTTTTAAGTTTTATCAAGCACCATTTATTTTTTTATACGGAAGTAAAAGCAATGAAAAAAATTCTGAATGATATCAGACTTTCGTGCTAGCAGATCTATATCTGGATTATGTAACACAGAGTATATATTTAGTATCGAGCGAACCGTCCAATTAAAGCAATGTGTTACAAAATCAGCACACTTCTTGCTTTCTCGATACGCGATAACTTAAACCATTCGTGTACATAAACAAAGAAAATATAATTATGTCGTATACCTTAGTACAAAAAATTCTTTTACTTTATGTTCCTTTACAAAAAAAGAAACAGAATCGGCAGATGCTGTACTTTTATAAGCCGACGAGTTGCAAATAAAAGTATTTGTTTGTATTTACGTGTGCTTTTATTTTATATCCCATTTCCGTTCGAATCCTATGTCCAGTTGGTCATACGTCGTCGTGTGCTGTCTCGTTAATTATTTTAGGATCTACATTTACGCGTAGCTTTAGTGCATCGCAAGGAACGAATACTTTGTTGAGAGTAGAATCTATTAATTTTTATTAAACGTTGCAGTGGCGGCGGAGGAGACTTCCGACCAGTGATTCATTATCGTGATCTCGATGCACCAAGAGAACCAGATGAATTTCTCTAAATTGATTCGATAGACGAAAGGTCAAAGGAACAAAGGAATCATGTGTTTGAAATTGATGAATTTGATGAAAGCAATATCGGGATGTGCGTACTATATATCTATATATGTATATAACAATCTATAAGATCATATATGTCATATATATATTTCTTATATATATAATATATATATATATATATATATATATTATAATATATATAATAAAAAAAAAATATATATAATATATATATAAGAAATATATCTCTATGCATCAGACTTTATATAAACGTTACAGTCACTTACATACAAAAATATACCTATATATATATGATTTTAATGTGTGTATAAACACAACTCATGAATAGAGAAATGCGTTCAAATGCAAAGATCTCCTACCTACTAGTATATCTTATTTAAGGAAATATACTTTATCCATAATACTTGGAAACAATGTTCTGTCGGAGTAACATACAAGATAGATCAGCTATAGCAAAAATCAATATTTGTAATCTGTCCTATGATACAATAATAAAGTATATCGTTTACTAATTACACTCTGGTATTAAGTATTCTATTTATAAATTGTTTATTCCGTACCACTGTATGTCTATACAGCACAGTTATGTACAACATTTAATTACATTAATTCGTAATAAAAATACTGTAACGTGACATGTAAGTGCGATGAGAGAAGGTCAACAGACGCAAACGTAAAGTTAAGAGAATCGATCCTTACAGTGCCTCTCGTCGGTCCCATCGCCGCAATCGTCGATCCCATTGCACTTCATTCCCTTCGTAATGCATCTATTGTTTCTGCGTGAAAGCCAATTCCATTGTTGCGTGACACAGACAATAATATAATATTATAACGTCAGGCATTTATATACTCCGTTTAATGAGTCGAGGCAATAAGGGTAGGGATTGTATTCGAAACCTTTAGATACTAGAGAAAAAGATATCGATTCATTGTTCCTTATGTATTTAACCATTTTTGAAATCGAGCTTCGTACGGCCTTTCGGTGCACAGTCATTTCGCATGTCATAACCGAGAAATCAAAGGAGGCTCTAACAATTATTCACGTAAATCCTAGACTTCTGAATGGTAAACATTTGGAATCCGTTGCATTCATCGCGTGCTTAGCACACAGATGTTCTCTTTACCTCTACTGACTCCACACATTGAACGGAATACAGATACATTATCATCAACTTACTGGCACGTAAATTCGTGCTTATTGCACCGTCCTTGGCACCCGTGAGGTTCGTCAGATCCATCGAGGCAGTCTGGCAGGCTATCGCAGAAGCGAGCTCTCAATATGCACTGGCCGTTGCTGCACGTGAACTCGTTTTCCGATGGACACGCTGGCATCAAAAGAAACGTTGTTGCGGACGTATTACGCGACCGTGGTGCTAATGAAGCAAGCGTCGTATGCGATTTTCCATTCTTTTAGAAGCGCATCAAGGTATAGCGATTAAACGCGGCGACATTTCAATTTATGTCGTTCGAAATCTCTGCCATAGTGAAAAGCAGGCTGTGTATGTGGTATGTACCATGAGAAAGGGATCGTAGTGCTTATGCGTGTGCGTGAAAGAGCATGCGGTGCATTTAGCGGTAATTGTGTATCGCATGCGGAAATCGAATGCGTATCAAATAAACGAGTATGTACTCACACCCACCGAGATTAAGACCTACGAAGAAGAACAGAAAAAAAGAAGTTGAAAATGACCTTAACCCAAAAAGAAAAAAAGGAAACGATAGTAACAGAAAAGGGGAGGAATAGGGGAATCATGTTAGCCGAAAGTGCGCGAATAATTCAACCAGCAACGAACTATCTTTGTAAGAAAATCTCAAGGGGAATTATCCTAGGATTATCCATGACGAGTCACATGGAAAAGAATATGTATATACGTTGGTAATTATATCGACGAGTCGATAATTCGCGAACCAGCGGTGTACGCTTCTTGTGACCGCAACGAGCAGTTGCGCATATCTTACCTAAGGTGCAATTAATCTCGTCGGCCGCGTCCCAGCAATCTATCTTGCCGTCGCATCTCTTTTCCAGTGGAAGGCAGGAAGTCTCGTTACCGCACTGAAAATGCGTCTCCAGATCGCAGTCTGTAACAAGAAACGTACCAGGCGTTTTATCGTTCGCGATCTTCTCATACGCAACGCGCCGTTTGCCTAACGAGAACGCATCGTCTAAATACTTATACTCGATCAGCTCACGCTCCTTCAAAATTATCGAGCGTGCAACGCGCGTCGCTTTTTTACCGCCGCTAGATTATTCCATATCGCGACAAACGGATAAACTGAAGCCTTGCAAACTATGACAAAGCCCCGGGTAAAGCCGATAACAGAAGGAACGTCCTAAGTCGCGGAAAACTGGGCTAATGTTATATGCTATATGCGTATACGTACCGCAATTGTGCTCGTCAGAATGGTCGTAACAATTCATATGCCCGTCGCAGTGCTTCTCGAGAGGGATGCACAGCGTGTTTAGGCAGGTCCACTCGTCATCCAGACAGTAATGCTCCATCTCGACGCACCTATTAAAATCGAGACGTGGCGAATTTTGAAAGAATACGTATGTAGGTCTACGCAAAGAAAAACGCGCACGAACGACGCGATTAAACAGATGTTAGAACGATTTACCTACCTAAACGCGTCGACATCAAGACGATGACACTTTTGTTTGTTGATAAGACAAAAGCCGGCACATCCGGTTGGATCTTTGGGATCGAGAGGGATTCTGCAAGTCGGTGCTTCCTCGTCGACGAGAGCAACGCAAACCTCCTCTGGCAGACAGTCGTCGCAGTATCTGGTAGAGTTGAGGCTGGACGGGCTCGTAGCTTCCGTTTCCGCTTCCGACGTTAGC
>NT_176638.1:583377-631557 GCF_000188095.3 Bombus impatiens
CGTTAGCGGAGCGCGACTCTCCGGAAATGACGAGCCACCATTTAAAAGAATACTTGCAGCGAGGGTGCTAGTGGCCGAGGGCTGCATCGGTGTCGTCGATGACACGGCCGACGCGTCGTTCTGTTCTTGTTCGCTGTTCGATCCACGTAGAAACGTTCCCGCGGCCAATACGTCGTTGTCCGACGATGAATCGTTCGTCGACGACTTTAGGTACTGTTGGATGATTTGCAGCTTCTCGGGTTCTGCTAAAAATCAGTTTTTGCGTTACCACGATTATGGCTGATACGACGATTAAAAGGAAGAAGCAAAAACGAACGAGAGCTTTTTAATGGATTGTCAACGACCACGGCCGAAGAACGAGCGAATCTCACATCGACGCTTGTCGACTAAAAATATCCGTTTAGTCGAGAAATAAACGTTCATCTACTGCTGTCGCGTCTCGGTTCGATCGTTGGTTTATAATAATCGAGCATAATAACGTGCTCGCTAAATGTCTCGCGAGCGCTTATTTCAGTGGTCGAATTCATCCGATCGCTACGATCTATTTCCTCGGTGAAATAAAATCTCGATGCCGAGTGATAGTCGCTTGTCTCCGTCGGTTCACTGTAAACGCGATCGTTCGTGCGTTTCAACGTTTCATGTTTCGTTGAGCCGGGTACAGACGATTGCGATATTTTCACCTTGCTTTCTGTTGCGTCGTATGTCTGTCTTTGTTGTTTTTAATTAGGGAAACGAAGAAAGATATATGGCGCGGCATCAAAGAGACGCTCGTCTGTATCCGGCCTTTTAACATGACGGATATCATGTAAGTATCGCGTACCACTCACCAAACGCGATGTACAGAGCAACAGCACCTATTCCTAAAAGTAGCAGCAACGCGATCAGCAGAAGAACGAGGGGCCTGGTACACCCGGAAGCCTCGAGAGGATGTGCCAGATGCAGAGTCCAGCCGTGTCTGTGCTTTCGAAGTCTGGCCGGATGCGGGGGTGGTTCTCCTCTGACACTTCGTCGCAGGTTGATGCGATTTTGGGAAGACGGGGTTTGCGTTCGCACTGGGAGGGAGTAGGCCCTCTGGAAAAGTAAGATCGAATCGTTCGATATTTACCGATCGTGTGCATCGGCTACGAAGTCTTCCAGATAAAGTTGCTCGCGATTTACCTCAAATTCAGCCATCGGTACTGCATTCTCTTCGAACCGGCCACGCGGTTCTCCTCGCTAGATATACATTTGATAATAGCTTATCTATTTTCCAATAGTATGTGAGCTTCCCAAGAGCAAACGAAGGCGCGGCAGAAAATCTAGATACCGATTATAGTGAATTTTTTCGCAACAAAATCAACAGTCACTCGCGCGCGTTAACTCGAAGCAGTTTTTCTCGAACGGATATCATTTTCTACCTTGCCAACCTTCGACGCGTTAAATATAACCGTGACGCTACCAAACCACATCTGCAATATTATGTATTATATCTTTTTTTTTTATAGAGGCAAAACCGAAGAGTCGCGAATTACGTCGGCTGTTTAAGAATAGGGAGCGTAAGCGGATGTCGTGCCTTCCGAGGCAGTGGTCCGCGTCCAACTGATTACCGTCCTCGATACTGGTCTACGTTAAACGCGACCCTTATTCCGCTTTCTTTCCAAGCACCGGTAAAATCACCGCGATCGATGTTCGATCCTTCGATCGTATATCGTGTTGATTCGAAGCGCAATGTTCGATGAGGGAGAAGGTGTCGTGTCGCGTCGATTTCCTTTGCCTGTACGCTTACGGAAGACTCGCCACTTGTACACCACGCAGCGACACGCTGCCTGCCGGCCAACGATCATCGCGTCTGGCTATAGATAGACGTTTTCCACTTCCGTTCCGTTTTGTTCGTTTAGGGCGGACAAGCGCCAGACGCTCCGAAAGCAAAATGAACTCTCGTCTCGTCGAGGAAGCGATCATCGACAGGTCAAATTTCCCAGTTATTTATACGACGCGATCCGCGTCTGCCAATCCTTTCGATAGCTACATATGCATCGAGCAATAGCTAATCGCTGCGTGTTTTTTTCAATTTAACGTTGCAATCGTACACGTCACACCGAGATTACGGTTTTTTTCCCTTTGAAACACGGGGCAAGGACGCGAAAAGAAATGACGAAAGCGAATCATGAGATTGCAAACTATATATAGATATATCGTGAAACAACGAAGGATACTTCCTTCATCAATGGTGTGGCTTCTCTGTTTAGAATACAAATGAAATGGTCAAAAGACTTCACCGATCGTGCGATCAAAGCCGAGCTTCGTTCGACCATGGTGAATCGCGCAATTTTTCATTCTGTTTCGGTTTCAAATTACGCACATGGATGACTCACGGCTCCGATATGATGTGAAGGGAATAACGAACGAAAGATTCAAAATGCGCTTCGCATTTTAGCCGTGAACAATCATCGACGCTCGTCGACGGATAGAAATTCGTAGTGTGCAAAGTCTTCTCTCCCCTTTTTCTTCCCTTTCGATCCGTTATTTCCCGAACCTCAACCTGCGTATCTTTCAGTACATGGGTACCCGTGCATTGTTTCGTATATGTTGTTTAAATACAGGCGTATCTAAATGCACGTGTATTAATGTATCCGTATTTTGACCCTTGGGATTTTTCCCCATATTATTTCAGTCAATATTTTGAAGTACTCTAAACCTTTCATTAATTTCGCAATCTTTCAGATTTCTTAAATATCTATGTACTAAAAATCACATGAATTAAAATACAGATATGTTAATACACGCGTATTGAAATACACATGAGATAGTGTACTGGTATCCATGTACTAAACATGTCCGGATGGAGGTAAGGTTTACGTGCATTAAGTATATAAGTAACAGGTGTATTTACATAATCACGATATCTGTTTTTAACGTTAATGAACTAACGAATTAATCTTACAGTTGAGAAACAGCATCAACAATAAGGATCGTCGAGAAGGAGAATCGTTTTCGCTCATTTGTTACGTAAAATTAATAAATACATATTTATATTGGGTTATGAAACTTACGTCTACTTCTCTCATTTCTAGATATAAATCTCTACCAAATGATACAGCGATATATGAGTTGCTAAACAAAGTCACCTGTGATTCGTGAAAACTGTTTTACATAACGTGTAAAGAAGCAGAGAAAAAGTTCTTCTCAGAGGGAAAATTTATTGTTTATTTGACTATTACTACAATTATATACTAGATATCTTTTTCAAAAGAGAATTCTAAAATGTGTTCTAAAATGTATTCTAAAAAGTAATTCTTAAAAAGGGATTTATTGAGTTTCTCAAATGTTATATGACCGGGACAGCGCGAACGCAGTCCCGACTATCAAAAATTATACGCCCGAGATACCCACATTAGGGGTATTCGCAAGGGTCAGCCTAACCGTAGTGCAATGGAAAAGCCTCGCCCTGGAGGAACCGCCTTCTTGATCACGGTAACCTCTGCGCCAGGTAAGTATGCTTTCCTTCGCTTCAAGTCCCGATTTATCCCAACTAACGATCGAGATCGCAAGCGAGAAACTCCTACTTCTCGTCGCCATCTAGCGGCCAGTCGAATTTTAAGCTGCGCATCGAGGCAATAGTTCTCAACCTAATCCCGTACTGCTGGCAATTGTGCTCAACTTATCCGCGCGCGTAAACGAAATCGATATCTCGCATTAATCGAAATAAGTTTAAAACTCCCATAATCTGGGGGCGCGAGTATGTAGATTTCCAAAGATTAATATCCAAGGCGTTGACAAGTGAGTGGTTTGTAGATCGAAGTGGATATATATAACTCCACCTTTTTTAAATATTTTAAATTTTACTACCAAAACTTATCTTATGTGCAGTGCCTACAAAAAATATCTCCCTAATTTTCCGCTGGAACGTCACTTTATTAGGTACTCGTCGTATTAAATTCTTGTAGTAGTAGTAGTAGTAAAGTTAATAAATGATACGAAATTTGATACATTTGGATCTAATTAAGTAGCACATAAATGTTATAATTAATACAATATTGTGCAAATATTTATTGTAGCCACTGTAATTTTCTCCACTTCTTATTCTGTGCAGTTAATTAATTTGACTCAATTAATGAACGAATCAAATGGTTTCGAACGACACTCACCTGAAACGAACCGTGTTCCTTGGCGTCAGTGAAAAGCATCGACGCCCCCTTGGTGTACCAACGATCCTGCGAATATATGGAGTTCACTCTCATACCCGGCCGGTTCCTTGCCGAGCCGATCAAAGCGTTGTCCTCGTTGATCTCCGCCAAATCGACGAGATTCGCGCAACCGCTTCGCTCGTTTCTGATCAGCTTCACCGTGCTCGCTGGGGATCCGCCGACTTTCTCAGAAATCGTGAATACCGAGGGTGAATTGGTAGCCGGCATCGCGAACTCGTCCGGCTTCCTGTTCGGGCAGCACACAGGTAGCATGGTGAAATTGCGTGGATCGAGGATAGTTTGCGAATCTTTCGAACCCGATATTTGCAGACGCTGCTGTTGCTCGTTGTTCCTGTCTTTTCTCAGAATCGTTTCGCTCTCTTTGTCAGCGACTTGGTGGTGTTGGTCATTGCTAGACGCGGCAGCTTTGCTTCGACAATGCTTGCAATCCTTCTTCCTGCGCTTTTTACTGGGTCTGCATTCGGATTGGAGCGTGATAGACTGCGCTCGAGACGAGAAAGCGTCGTCGGTGAAGGCGACGATATCGGCATTCCACGTCGCAACTTCCGTATCCTCGCGGCGACCGTCGATTCTCTTTCCACTCGTCCCACGAATGGAGCAGCTACCGAGGGAAGTATCCAACCCGGTGCCACGTCGAAACGGTAACGTTAAATTACGACGGAACGTTCCAGCGATCTCTTCTCTATCCAATGATCTCGTCGTAGCGCTTTTGCAAACGTATTCGATGGCGTTCAAAGGTCGCCGAAGAGCTTGATCTTGGTCGATCATAACTCCGGAATGCTTCGAGGGATTCTCTACACCGGGCAGAATGTCCTCGTACACGTGGCCATCCGCGTTCGACACCGCGTCATCGGGCGATAGCTCGTTGCCAATCGTATTGAACGAGAACGTATGCGAATCATGGCGAAACTCTCGCGAAGATATCGGCGTTTCTTCGCTTTTTGGCTGCTGGTGCTCCTCCTCGAAACCTTGGTTCTCCATCTGCATAGGAAAAAAAAGACAAATACTGTTATCCCGCGTCTTCATTGAAGCAACAACGAAAAACTTTTTGTTGCCTATTGTTGCTGCGTATTCGAAATACGTAATGCCCAACAAATATCAACTTGTGGAAACGTTTTGTCCACACTGAAGCGACGCAATCAGAGGAATATTTGGGTTTTGTTTCGATTTTCAGGGACGTTCATTTCTGTCGTAATCTGTTGCTGCGTGCTTTTTTATTTTCGTTTCATCTTTGCCGCTCCGGACGGAAACAGGTAACAAGCAACAACTTTTTTTACTGGCAACAGATACATGAAGGAACATGGAACGCGAAACGTTGCACAACCAGTAACAGTTTCAACAAACATAGAGGTAACGGAAAGTTCCTCATTGCTGCCTCAGTGAGGGTGCAGCTTTGGAGGATATCAGCGAGTCGATATACGATGGACTTTCGATCTCCAAGTTCGATCACGCGCGTCGTCCTATCATGAATAATATTAACTGATTTACTCGTTTGGTTTCGACGAGTAGGTTGATCGATTCGTGACAGTTCGTACTCTCTACGAAAGGACGCCGTGTCCAGAGTTAATGAAATGTTTCGTGGGTCGTGTTGACCCTGCGTTCGCCAATTATCGTGTCCTCGATGAGCACCGCGTCGCGCGCTGCTCCATTTTTTCCACCGGATAGCTCGCTTGGGGAAACCAGCTGGCCACGACTTGTCCATCGAATTTTTCGTTTATCGAATGTGGATAGGGAAACCTCCTTACGATCGTTGAACTGCGTCGGTATCGCGACCAATTGTCATTGAAGCATATAATTTTAGAACACTGAATTCTATTTTACAAGGGCAACGAATAAACACGATATAGGAATATGTGTAAACAGGCGATTTTTACTAATAGCGATGAAAAGTATCTAGTGTAAACTTTCTTTTCGCTATAGCCGTATATATTTCGTCGCGACGATCGACCGTCCTTTCGTTGCTTCGCACCGTTTTCCAGTTTCAAACGCTGTTTTCTCCATCTTGAAAATAATCCATGATTCATTTCCTCGAAATCGTGTATCGATGGGTAGATTTTTCCTTCGGACAAGTTACGAAACGCAGACGTTCGGTCGTCGGGGGAAATTGTAGGCAGTACGTTTGGAGCGACAATTAACGATCGGCAATCTTCGAAGTTAAGTAAATAGCGCGAGGGGCCGTAAATTGAACGGCGAAAGCGTCACGCGGAGAAAGAGAGTTGCGACGAACGAGGGAGCGGAATTAAGCGTCTCGTTGGGGAGCATCCCGACGATTGTCGCAATTATCGCGACTTGACTCTCCGATTGATCCCGTCAAGCTCCTGACGTCATCGACCTCGTGGATCTTCGGTGGATCTTCTACGATCGTTCCATCCGCGAACGCATACCGTATCGTTCTCATCTCGACCCGACTCCGCTCGACTCGATGATGCCTTTCATTGCCCTGCTTTTACCGGACCAATTTCGACGCATTCTTCTCCACGCGGCAACTTCCCATGAAGCGCAACCTATAAAGAATCTGGCGATGGTATCGCGAGTGAAAGGAAATGTTCGAATCGGTGTGACGAATGTAGCGGGAGGCAATAAAATCAGGAAGCGATAAGCCCAGACTCCCAAGGAAGATCGACCGATCGACAGTTCGGTTGTAGTTACGACGTCTGCGACTCGACGCAGTTAATCTCCGGTTTTCTTATTAAGAACGGAATCAAACGCCGGAATCCAGGGCTAATTCCGTGTATCTATCGGCTCAGATCGTGAGTCAACGGTGTGTCCATGGTGACGCATTGCTCGCCTAACAGGATCGCGTACAGCCGGTTACGCGTTAACAAAAGGAAAACGCGTTTTCCTTCGAGTCATCGAATGGCGCGAAAAGAATCTCCGATGTTCAACGAACGCGAGGATGACTCGAGTTCCTATCACGCGGAACCGCGTTCACAAACGCGAGAAAAAAATCCTACGACAAGAAGGACGAACCGTTACCTTTCTTCTTTCGCGCGGTCTTCAAAATGACCTTTGACGAGTTACTTTTTATTAGATTTCCTACATCCGACGTACGATTCTCGCTCCACAAGGAGAGGAGGTTTTTCTACCTGCAGATAATTTTCAGGACTTGCTGCCAAATATGATGGTTCGATACACCTTAGGGCGTATACCATAATCATTTATTCTTAGCTCGTGCTTAAATTTCTATATATACCGTGTCTTTTCCTCTCCTTTTTTTTGGATATATATACGTATACCTTTCCCATACGTTATATATTTTTGTACTAAACAATTTATCCCGTAAATAAATGAACGAATGAGTAAATAATACACGGCGATGCCATTTAAGATCGACGTATCGATTTCTGTTTAAACGATACGACTAAGGTCAACGAAGGGGTGGAATGTTTAACCGTTTTTGCCCGATGAAGAGGAACAAAAGAAGTGAAAGGCAGGAAGGAGCAAAGGCGTCAATCGGTCAGTCGAGCCGACCGGTAGCTAATTAGTTCTCATCTACGCTTCTAAGGCTGCCCTCTCTTCTTACGTTGCACCGTTCTGTTCATCGTGCGCTCAATTAGAGGTTAACCAATTAACGAACGTACGGATCCGCAAAGGGTTGAGGCACAGCTGGCGCCAAACCCCTTTGCGCTTCGGTTCCTTCCGGCGATCAACGATACCGATTCTACCGAATACGCGAGGCACTTTCCGCTCTCTTTACACACGGAAAGAAAAGGAAAAGAAAACTCGAAATAAAGGAATCGTCTTCGCGTTAGTAAGCGGAGGTCTCGGAAACCAGTAAAAGATGCCGGTTCCTCGATGAATTCGTTCCACTTCAGCGTGTGCCGTAATTGGTTCGGTCGATGATTAATCGAGATCCGATTTCGACAGTTAGGTTCGCGCGCAGACAATCGGGAATGAAAGCGCACGAGACTGCACGTGTGTCGTTCTGCAGGGTAGCCACAATTAGTCACGTTGCGAAGACGCGTGCGATCATTTGCTCGTAAATACAGCGTCGAGGGTCCTTTCCGCGTCGTCGAAGCAGTGCAGCTATCTGCAACCTTTTTCATCTCATAACGCACATAATCTAATTACTAAAATTCTACGAAGCACTAAAAAATATATTATACATATTTGGTTCAGGATAGGGCATCCACACCGAATGACTATCGTTGCTTTTACTTGACAATCTAAAGAGAAGGGATCAGTGCCCCTAAGTACATAATCGGGTATTGCATGTTTCAAAAATTCTGGCGGCACGATGCGCCGCTTGGAAATCGAGGATGTAAAGTAATACGGGAATTTCGCAAAAATTCGCATTGGAAAAGTTACGTGTACTATGGTCTTGGAACGAAAAGAACGATCGTTGGACGATTCACCGCGTCGGAAGAAATAGTGGAATCGGGCAGCAGCTCGGAAATTGTTCGACCGAGAAGACCGGTTGTTTGGTCGCACGTGCGGTGCCATATGTCGATGCACGAGCTGTGCACCGTGGGCGAACGTTACGCACCGATCAACGTCGCAGGTTACATTGTCGATTCCGACCGATGATCGAGGATATTTCGAACGAATGCATCGCGTTGAATCGGCCGCTATGCCAGCGAGCTGTTTCGCGATCAAAAGCGCCAACGGCTATCGATATAATCGTGACCTGTTTTGTGCTATTAGCATTTCCACGCAATCCAAACTTGAATTCTTCAAGGAAAGGATCGCTATGACGAACCGCGACTTGCCGCGTATTTTCCCGCATTCGTTTCGAATTCTTTCTACGAGCAGCGGATGTTAAGGATATTTTACACGTAACCGACGAATAGCCGCCAACGGATGGAAAGTGGAACGGACAGCGTGCCTTTCGCGAACGAAGATAAAGAAACCTGGTAGGGCAGAATGTTAAACGCTCCGTGTCGTAGCAAGGGTAATTGCGAACGAAGCCGTCACGGTGAGGAACACGAAAAAAGAGAAAGAAAGAGGAAAATCAAAGAGGACGGACGATGTTGGAACCGATGATCCGAGGATCGCGTTCGAAAGAATGGAAGAAGGCACTGCCAACCAATGGGACACACTCCTTGGAATCATCGCGGCAGATTCCTTGGCAACGATACTCGGCGTTACTCGTTGCTGTTCCATTCTCGTGCAACGTGATAACGAGGAAGCATCAATGCCGCATTATGCGAGAACGAGCAGACATCGTACAGCCACGATTCGCTCAGATTTTTCAAGAAGAAATTACGACATAGATAAGCCCGTTTCTGCGGCACCGGATCACGACTATTAATTATTATACGTTTCGTTGCTCGCTTGTTATCCTGCCTGTCTTCGTATTTGCTTTGCCAATTCGTAGACGTCGATTGGACGAACCACCGTTGGATACCAAAGCTCCTCCGCGAAGTACGAAGCATCCCTCCGCGGAGGCAACCGCTATGTTTTTCCGTTTGTCATGCAACCATCGTAACCACCGTAGCGAGAAAGGAGAAGCTAGAAGGGAGAAAAACGAAAGAACAAACGCCTCTTTGGTGAATCATCGTAGCTGAACTGCGTGGGAAACGGTGAAACACGTGAAAATACGCAACGACTAACGAACACAGAAAAACCAGCGACCCGATATGTTAATGCGTTCGATAACAACGCATTCGACGCATCGATTACGTGGACAGTTGCGATATCCTGTCCACGGAAACTGGGACGTTCTTAATGAACCGAAATTCTTTCGCGCGCATTTCATTCGGTTCGCGTCTGCGCGTTTCCCCATCCTGTCATATGTCGCCCCCTTCTCTCCAAGGAAATTTCAAAATTATTCGCAACGTGGCTTCGTAATTGCAAGATTTGTGGTTCGCAACGATGCGGTTCGAACGGTTTGCGTTTAAATCGCAATCAAGTTATCAATGGTTGGAACGTGGTTGAAAGTGATTTACGCGGTGGTCCGCAGCCTTCGTCTAAATCTAAATTATCGGTTTGACAGCCAGGCATCGCGAAACCAGACGCGCCGTTAATTAAATCATTGCGTCATGAAACCGTACATGATTTTGTACGGGAAGCGAGTACTATGACTCCCAACTTCGTATAGTCTGTATCATACCCCTTCTCACGACCATCTCGCAACCCCTCTCGATAGGGGATGTAGCTCAGTGGTAGAGCGTTCGCTTTGCATGTGAAAGGCCCGGGTTCGATCCCCGGCATCTCCAACTTTTTTCTCGTTTCTGTTATATTTATTGGCTTTATACGCTGGTATTATGCTTGCCCTCGATTCGACCATATCCTACTGGAAGCCACAGGCTATATCGTTCGCCGCTAAATTAATTGCTTTTCAACTAGGAAATGAATGGTCGGCAATGTGCCGTGGTACAAAGGAATTATATAATACGTTACGTTTCGAAGGAAAATTAAGAGCAAGTCCGTTCGAAGGAGAGGAAGTCGATACCAGTTTATTATTATTAACGATTATTTTTATCTCGTTGAGTCGGCAGCCATGTCAAAGTTATTTTATTCTCTCGTCGAATTAAGATTCCGCTTAAAACCAACGAGCATGCGAACAGTTGGAGGCTCGGCTTATTACACCCCTAATAAGTGCTGTACAACGCGTCAATTATCCGGTAAGTATAGGGTCGAAAGCTAGAGGATATTGGCGGTGAGAGTTGGCCGATGACTGCACGTCACTGGCATGCACACAGTCGTAATTTATCCAGTCGGCTATAATAGCCAACTCTGGATCTCTGTATACACCAACACAGTCATGGGTATCGTATTTTTTCTTCCTCGACTCCCTTTGCCACGAGCAACGCGAATAAATCATCAAATTCATAGCTGACCCTACCCCCATTTCCGACCATCCCGAAGAAATCTTCGCAGAACGTAGAAACGCGGTACCCGAGTCTCGATTCGTTCGAATGGCCGAACCTTGCACTGTCCCGTAGGAAACTCGTTTGAGTCGACAGCGACCGACTACATTGCCAATTCCACGTTTACCATCGGTTATCGAACAAATGAGATTGAATTCGACTACGAAACGGTGCGATTCGATGGCGTAACGAGCAAGTTGGAATTATCGTTGCGTTAATAACGATTACGACAACTACGAGGACGAGGTCGAGATGGAGGAAGGATAGGTTTCGTGACGGAATGGCCTGATATCTTCGTTCTTACACGAAGACTAGAGAATGTGCCAAGATTATCACGCCAATTAGCAAGCGCTTCCAGACGTGAGTTTCTAACGACGCTGCGATTTCAACCTTTCGATCCGCCTTTATCCGTAAACTATAAACTAGGCGCTTTCCACGGCAAATGGCGCAAGAAGAACGTTCCTGAAAAATAACGATTGCGAACTGATGCAACTAAATTTCGATAGACTCCAGATTCTTCCATGTTCGAAGCGTTTCACGAGGTTACCCGATTCGCCGTGACACCAGCAGGAAGCTCTTTTGATCGCAGCCAAAGATATAAATACACCGAGTACGAGCGACCAGAGCTGAATTGGCCGCACAGAGACAGCACTGCTTCCCGACCTTACCTCATACTCGGTGATCGCAAGATAATTCGTTCGGCGGTACTTCTTTGCGAACCATATGATCTCTTATCACGCGATGCGCGATAACTACAAGGTGCGTAATCTAT
The DNA here is from genome assembly GCF_000188095.3 of Bombus impatiens. Lineage (NCBI taxonomy): Eukaryota > Metazoa > Arthropoda > Insecta > Hymenoptera > Apidae > Bombus > Bombus impatiens. The sequence goes on from NT_176638.1 coordinate 595,149, forward strand.
TTCAGCGACGCTAATCGCGAAGATGCGAATAGACCGATTTAGCGCCGGAGACGCTTCTCTTGTTTAAAGCCACGCATGGGATTTGCGTATGCATTGCTCGGACAAAGGAATTCACCAAGAGAATAGAAAGTGAGATCCACGAGTTTTCCTCGGTTGTCGAGAAGCATGCGTCAACATTAGAGTTGACGAGTAGGATTCTTAGGGTAATGGCCAATGGGTTCGAGAATGTCGGGCGTGCATAGTACCAGGGTAAAAGAAAAGAAGAAAAAAAGAAGAGGAGAGAAGGGAAAGAAGAAAAAAGAGGCGACCAGCTGACAATGGGACGAAAGAAAACGTTCCGCTCGGCCGCGCTTCGCTAACCGAGGCGAGGGTTACGCGTTCGCTTTTATTTACACCTGGCGCGTACGCGTACGCGGCTTGGCACCCACGCAACGCTGACTCGTACACCGACTATGCCTGCACCCGTTCCGTTCGCCCAGTTTTTCTTCATTTAAACCTATCGAATCCTAATCGTGTCATCCTGCAAGCCACTCCTCCTCCAACGATGCCGCTGGTCCGTCGCATCGGCAAACGCAAAGTGAAACAACGAGACTCGCGTGGTCTTTCGATTCAATATCGCTAGATATTCGATGTGGCTAGATGAACTTTCAACCGAGTTAGGCGGGTATATCGCAAGCAGTTACAACTGACGCGGTATAAATAGGTTGGCGTCGGTGAGCCAAATCCAGGAAAAGTTCGTGGTGGTTCGGCTGACTCCCAGCGGAAACGGAATACGCGGCGTTGTTTTCGCTTTTATCTTCCATATCGTTTTTCTATTCGCGATACTTTCCTAATCCTATCCGGCCCTATGTCGAGTCGACATTGCGCTTCATATGTAATAGTGGAATATGGTGTAACATATAATGCGTATATACAGTCGGAGATAAAAATTAGTAGGACAGGTGTTCACAGTGGAAGTACGTATCAACGAAGTTTAATCCAAACTAGTACTAGTATTATTACGTAAATCCTTATACTACATAGACTATTTAGTAAGTAACTGTAATTATTATTTATATTTTTATATAAACAATACCTATTTTCACTACCTGTCCACTTACATTTTTATCCCAGACTGTATATCCAGCCATGTTCGTACAAATGTTATTGTATATGTATATATACTGTATATGTACTGTACTCTATATATATTGTATATGTATATTATATATGTATATATGTATATCGTATATGTATATTGTATGTTGTTTGCTGCTAAAATATTGAAGTAGCGAAATACTGTACTATACCGACTTGACAAAATCAACGCGGACCAACTGCAACGAAAGTTCGTGAATGTCGTGGACCGCGAGAACTTAACGCTTCGGAGAATCTTTCGAAACGTAATTGTTCGATGCTCCAAATACTCTGCGACTTTTTAATTCCAGTTGACTCGTGTGAATTTTCAAAGGCGGATTAACTTGGAATGTTAACGAGGCGTTCAGGGTACGAGTGCACGGTGCTCCTCCGATGTACTCGAAACGCTCGAGTGTACGCCGTTCCCAACAATGAACGAACTTCTTTGTTCGAGAAGACGATCACCAACTACTGCGCGATCGCTGTCAAGTCCTCGACTACGACAAAAGCTAACTGTAATCCCTTATCGTACTGTAACGATCGATTCGACGTTACATCGCGGTTAGCTTTGTGCAGAATGAAGCGTGACGCAATTTACGCTTAGATCGAATTTTTGCGTTCACGACTCGGCTAGCGAAACGGTCGACCAGCCAATTCAACGAACGGAGATCGTGAGACCGAGATACCGTCCTGTATCCATGTTCCATGTTACGATTTAACTAAACGATCGACCACTCGTTTTTGTCAACAAGAAAATATACCATTTTTTTGAAGGTTAGGTCTTGTCCTTTGCAACCGATTTCTGGGTTGTTAGAGATAGTAAAATCGGACCCGAGTCGTCTTCAACGGACATGAAATAAGGAAACAAAGAAACGCGGGAAACTCGATTGTACGTGTGTTTAAAGCACTCGGGACGAACTAAATCCTCCTGCTGCTAGTGATACTATACGCGAATGCGCATACAATATGCATAAGCCGTGCTAGTTTGTGTACAGCCGCATGCACAAATGGAGAGAATAATCGTTCGCCGGGAAAACATATCGAATAAAGTATAAACATTTCTGAATGATTCAGCGATGTTTGGAAACGAGGAAATATAAATCTATCGTCAAGGTAGCATAAGCAACTTTCCTCTGTTTAACAATTCTTTCCAATAGTAGGAACTGCACAGTCGTGTTATTTCCCGGAAACACGACGAGATTAATGTACTGAGCAAAACATGAATTGGCAACGCACACTTTGTCGAATGAATGAAACGAGAGAATGAACAAATACAATTATTGAACGTTTCGACGTTACGTATTTACTTTGCATCGTTGAAACAAGTGACATAAACATTTTCGGTAAGTAAAAATGCCTTTTAACGAATGCCACTGTCATAGAATTCAATCTATCGCTATATAAAACTGTTTGTATTCACCTTTGGTTTGTCACGGTAATCTCATATTCCCCGAAAGTGATCTCTCAGTGGAGAGGATAAAGACAAGGCAGCATAATCTAAATACTTTGACGAAGTTTCGAATCCACTGGGCTAATCGATCGGTAACTCGTCGATCATCGTTACTGTTCACATCCATAAAACGTCACATGTTGATCCCACGCGCGTTCTCCACTCCGACAACGTGTAGCCGTACTCAGCGCGCACTTACCACGCATCGACGCTTACGCACCAAATGCCGCGCGCACTGTGAATGACGCGCGATGCGATATGCCAGCCTGCTAGTCCTATGGTTGTCAGGTATACAAGCCATAGTAACCAATCACCACTCAGCCATTCGTTTCGATAACCAATCAGGTTTACAGAATTTTTTACACGTAACAAATCGAAGAATAATTTATCGATACACATATGTATTTGTATTTTAAAAATTTTCTGTGTCAAATTATCGAACGACTTCTGTATCGAAGACTTTAATTAATATTTTTTCGATAACTATCACTTTAGCCATTTTTTTCTTGTGAAAATTACTAAGTTGTGAAACTTAGATTCAAATTTGTATACAAACGTGTTCAAATGTCGGAAATATTAATTAATTTCCCAATTATCGAAATGTTTAAAAATCATCGAGATAACGAGTTACCGATTGGAGGTATATAATCGTGCACCGACGGATTCGTGTGTAGTGAATCGATAATGTCGCATGTGACATGAAAATGATAAGGGGGTGGCAACCCTTTCGCGGGATGCAGGAATCAAAAATAACAGTTACTCCTAAACTTGTTATAAACGAAGTCATTGACGAAAAGGTAATTTTTGTTTAAACGGAAGACAGTAATTCTAAAGAAATTTATCAAGAAATTAAATGAAATTAAATGATGAAATTAGAAAATATAAATTTTTATGTGTTCTGATAACCATTATAAATGATTAAAGTGATTAAAATTTTTTTGATTATCGATAACCATAATCCATAATAGAAACGCATTTTTACACAGCTTGCATTTTGAGATAAATTTACATGATTTTCTTCTATTTATTATTATCGTGCTATTTATGAATCATTGAGACTTATTGCTATTACAATGTTCGTAAATTAAAAACGTAGGGAATATTAAGTTTTTTCCAACAAAAAATACACGCTTGGGAAAATATTGAGGGGCAAAAATCATAAAACTCAAGACTCGGAAATTTAAATTAGAACAGGAAGGAAGACAGGTTGTTCTGCAGCTATTAGTAGATATATCATAAAGGAAATCGAACTACATATATAAGGTGGCGCGGTGGCATGCATTTCGTGTTAGAATTATGGTGCAAGCTGTAGGCCGCGTGTTCGTTGTGCCCGTGATGACAGCACTCCTGACGCTATTCGTCGATCAAGTAAGAACGACGATGAAGAACCGTTTTAATGATGCAGCTCTCGTAAACCGCTGCAGCATGCTATAGCTCTGTAGAATGTTAGCGCATATCTTGTGTACCAGTGTCTCCTTGTTCTATTCTGCTTGACCTGAGGTCGATCAATACATCGGTTTTACGCACGGCTCGTCCGTGCCTAGGGCCTATACAATGAACTCTTGTTCGTTGTGTTTCTCATTCATGCGTAAGTCTTTCCTACATTCGCTTTTTTTTATAACAACTTAAAATGTTATATTTTTCTCCATCGAACCGACACAGTGTACGACTAATTGTTGCATCGTATACTTCCTCGCGGCGGATATAATTCTTTGTAGTCGGATGATCTCTGACGGGTACGAGAGTATTGATGGAATTTTGGTATAGCAAGTATCGTGACACTTTTCATTAACAATTCGAAATTTTGTCGAAATATTTAGTTTTCTTTATTTATTAACTGATTCCTCGTTTATAGAGAACATTACACAAAATATTTAGAAACATTCGCATGTGTAACATTTAGATGTAATAAATGTTCTTCAAATTTAAATTCAATTTAACGTATTTTTCTATTAAATAACAATTATCTTTTTTTCATTCATATTTAGGTGTCTTCTAGGCTGTGCAATGGGGGGCACGTGTAAGTCTTTGTATTTTCTATGTTTTAACTTACTTTACATAATCTGTAAAATAAACATGTCACAATTAGCTTGTAATTTTTAGCTGCTCTCCTCCAAAATACTGCTGTTCCGGTGGCTGTTGTTACGCTGTATTTCAGCTGCACTCTGCATCAGACATGTTTAATTTCTTGATTTGGACATATTGGTATTTATGGTCAGTGTCTTGTTCCTTGCTTTTATTAATCTTTCCTAAAAAATCATACCTGTTCCAAACATTGTGCTATTAGGGCAGCGGTGCTTGTTGGATTGGCTATAGCAGCAGCATGTGGCTGCTGGTTATGGAAGCGCCACCATTCATGTCATCATCGTGCCTGGTCTCCAGAAATAGTAGAAGATTTTACTTCTTCTGACAGAGGATCTTCAGTATCATGGTATTCACCACCACGTTACAGCCGCTCTGGTTCCTTTGTTCAAGCATTACCACCTCCATATAATGAGGTATATTTATAACATTTATGGTATATTTGTGTTGTTCCTGATTCTATATTAATATACTCAATTTTTAGGTTACAGCCAAACCAAATCTGTACCCACTAGTTATTGGATATGATGAAGGATCTGGCAAAGGAACCTCAGGATTTGTAATGCGTTATTTCAGATCACTCTCACATGCAAGCACGCTAGATTCGTTAGGTTCAAGTTTTATATGTAATATGGTGAATGAAGCAAATACAATAATTCCACCACCATATTCGTGTAATAATAGTGTTGACGAGTTGTCCGCAGTAGAATGTGCGAGAATGGATAATATTGATGTTGGATCGGTTGTATCATTGGCTAATCATAGGACTACCTCTGACATATCGAGTCTAGCTGCTCAATCTCCGTGTTCACCACCGCGGGCTACTAGTCCAACGATAGAGGTATTTATTACATCTGAGTCACACACATACACACACACACATAATTTTAAAAATAATTATATTTGAAATATTGCTTTCAACACTTAATGCTATCTTTCAGTTACGTGAATTGTTAGACAAGATTCAACAGCTACCCCAACTACCTAGTGGGCATAGCACTGTTTTGTCTTGTTACCAGAATCGGCCACAAGTTTTATGTACGTCAAATGCAAACGGCTCTACGCAACGGCCTCTAAGTCCAGGGGACATTGGAACATGTAAAACTAGACGGACGCGAGGAAAAATGTATATGCCATTGGGACCTTCAAGTTCGAAGAACAAGACTAAACGATGGATGTCGCGATCAGCGCCAACGACACCTTCGGGCACAATACCAATGTCTTTTTTGCCTGGACAAAGTAGACGACCTTCCGAAACAGATAATAATAATCGGCAAGTAGTTCCTTTGCTTTCGGAACAAGATGAAACGGAGAGCAATAACGTGGATCAGTTGAACGACATTCCATTATTATCCGAACAAGAAGAAGACCGACAGCAAACATGACGTATGGTTTAAACGTGTTTCGGGTTTACGTATTAAGAAAGGAATCTATTCCAGATAATGTCACCCTACATAATCTCTATATTTTTAACATGGCTGGTATACTCTTTATTGCAACTTTGTACGAAAAGTTACTGTGTGTAAAACTTCGGTAATTGATTTCGTCCAAAAACAGATATTGCCTGTGCTCCTAGAAAAGAGAAACGTTTACTGCTGTAACATAATTTTTCGTTTTACAAACAGCAGGTGCCATAGTATCTTTCCCTTTTTCTAGCGAGTCTTTTAAACTGAAGCGGTACGCGATAGAACGATAAATGATAATGTACTCTTTAAGCTCTGTGAAATAGCATATAATTAACTTACAGAACAGTTACAGAAACACGAAGAACATATTACATGAAACGTTACAATGATAGATCTTATTTAGAAGTATTTAAGCCTTACTCGTTGAAATCTTGGTCGAAGTATGTATTTTATACATCGAATTTAATTTCTGCCTAAAAACGGTAACGTGTAAATGTAAGATATAAGTTAAGAAGTTATTTATTGCATTGATAAGTTTTAATCGTATACAGTATACAGTAATACAGTGTCCATCCAAAAGCAGCCAGCCAGAAAGAAGTTAAGGACAATATACGAGTTAAAATAGTACGAGTTAAAGTGTGAATGAAACACGGAAGAGTCAAATTTTCACGAGTCGATGTACAATATCAATTCTATTGAACGATAAAAAAAGCTTATGAAAGGAAAGTTATCGCAAGCACAACGATAGCAGAGTATTGATAATTTTATTTGAAATGATAGATATGAAACGAAAGACGCAGAATAATACGCATGTAACGAGGTGAATGAGACCGATATAAGCGCCGAACAGTTAGGAAGAAACGATAAATCTGCCGTGTCACGAGAATCCCATTCATAATCATAGAATTTAATAAACATTTGTTACAATCATAAACTTTATTCTTAAAGATGTAAATGAGAAACAGTCACTTTAACTGATGAGTACTACATACTCATTCACTCACACACCCTGTATCAACATGTATTTTTTTATAAATCGGATACGAAATAAATCCAAGCTTTTACGAAATTGTTGCAACTGTTACCGTTCCCATTGTTACCATTTAAACAACAATTAACGTTATAATAATAAAGATGTTTGAAATATCTTTATACTTTATTAACAATATTTTCCTCAATTTCGTTATATTATCCTCTAAAAGAAGTATCTAGATCTTTCACTTTAGTTTTGGGATGATAATCAATATTTTAAGCGTTTAGACATAGAACGATTGTAAAGCGCGGGAAAATATCGAGAATCGATATTTGAAAAATCCAAACAAGGGATCTAACCTCTAATTTAAACGTTAGTTTAAAATGCGTCGTACTCGCATGCTACTACGGTAGTGTAACATTGCCGATTTATAAGAAAGCCAAACAATGTCTGTAAGTATAAAAAATATCGTTTTTTATATTAAAATTTCGTTTATAAAAAAAGCATTGGTGATTGGTATGTTGGTATTTTACAGGCGGCGAAACAGGTAAAGATTCGTTATTTTAATAACATAACCTGCAAGCCGTTCAACTTTATTTGTGTTCTTTATAGCAACAAAATGCTCACGGAGAACCGAAAGAAAGAAAAAAGAAAGAAAGTATTCTTGATCTTTCAAAATACTTAGAGAAAAATATTAGAGTGAAGTTCGCCGGCGGAAGAGAAGCTGCAGGGATTTTGAAAGGCTATGATCCTCTCCTCAATTTGGTACTGGATAATACCACAGAATACCTGAGAGGTGATTTCACTAATTGTATTTCCTCGTTATATGACTATAGATATTTATTGATGTGTTTGTTTTTTTTAGATCCCGATGATCCATACAAATTAAATCAGGATACTCGTATGTTAGGTTTAGTTGTATGTAGGGGTACATCTGTTGTACTTATTTGTCCAGTAGATGGAATGGAATCTATCCAAAATCCTTTTATACAACAAGAAGGTTAAAAACTACCGTCTTTTCTTTGATTATCACCTTTGACAAGAAATTTCTTAAATAATCTGATTTCAATTAATTTTTTATAATGTAATCAAATGTAACTTATTTTACATTGTAAACTATGTCAAGATATATAGCAAATAAACATGATTTTCCTACAAAAATATAAATGTGTGCTCTTTTAAATAAATAATTTAGTAATTTGTCTTTAGTAATAACGTTGCTTTGTACACAACATTGGTATTATTCCATTCCAAATTCATTCCTCAACCAAGGATACTCTTTAGGACAATCAAAACATGTATGTAAATAGCGATACGATTTAAGAACTCTACTTGGTAATTTGCAACTATTCGGTAAATTGCAAGCGATTTCGAACGGCTGGAATTTTCGCCAGTTACATTGCCACGGCTTAAACGTTTCAATTGCATTTAAGGATGTTGGTTTACGCATCCATTCGATTACCTGATAAGTCGTTATGAAGTAGACGTCGTTCAATCGCAGTACGTCGTCCGTAAATTTCTAAAATTGATCGATATGAATAGTAGCTGCAAAATATATTGTCAGAACTATAGTATTTACTTACACTAAATGCGTAAAAGTACGACGGATTTTGGAACCAAGATGCATGAAAATGTAGACCCAGAGGCGCACGGTTGCTAAGGTAATGTTTTTTAAAATTCAGCATCAATATTTTGTATACATCTTCACCTGACAAGTCCGAAGGACACGAATCCATTCTTGCGCAAGTGTATTGCTATTAAAGGCAATTATTTTCTTTATTTTCCTTGCCATTCGTAATATGTTATACGTTGCAATATACACGCAGTACGACATTATCGAAATAGTATCGTAAATAAAAAGATCGTTTAATATTTGATTATAAAAGCTTACACCTGCCAAAAGTTGATTTATTGGTAGTTCCCAAACACCTGGATACGCACGAGTTGGGCAAAGTTGCTCGAGACCTACGCAATTGTGCGGAGGTCTGTAGTCCAATGTATAAGGCCATACAGGTACATTGGAAAACGGCGCTAACATGGACGAGTCGTAGATAAATCCAAACTCTGACATCATTAAAAACTGTCGATTCCAACCAACTCGTAAAAATGGCGTTCTCAAACCTATTGCGTCAATTATCGCAGGTCATCTTTAAAACATCTTTAAAAAGACATAATCAAACTTAATCTTCTCGAAGGAATTATTGCTTGCCTTTAATATCTTCTAAACGAACTGCAGCATATTTATTAATAATATTCGCCACACCGACCATTTCGTCGAACCAGTCCTCGATGGTGGCATTTCTCGACCACCAATCTTCCGGTCCTCGATGCCTACATAATTGAAACCATTAATGCATGTGTTACTTGAGATCATCCGTTCAATTCTAACAAGAATTTTTACGTGACGGAGTGCGCGGCGATTTCGTGTCCAACGTTCCATAAATATTGTACGTCTCTATAATTAGTATACTGGTGACTGACGTAGAAAGTTCCTCGAATAGGACATCCATTGGGATTTTTTCTATCGTTTGAAAATATTTCTAGAAGCAAAAGCAGAAAGTAGATAAGTGATCAACTTTCTCCGGATGAGAGTACTTATTTGGTAAAACAGTATTGCGCCTACTAGAGAAAACCTCAAAATTCTCCGCGTTTACGGCATCATCAAATGTAATTGTTATCATTTGCGGTACCATCGATGTCGTCAAATTTCCAGGAATTTGCGTTCCGTCCTTGGAGCACCAACAATTCGGCAACTGACATTGCTCCGGGTTACAAGGTAGCGCGCCATTTGGATCATCTTGAATATCTATGAAAAGTTATACTTTGTGCATCGGTCGCATTGGAAACTATGCCAGATATCGAATTGTTAAACGTTCCTTACCGCACCAGCCTTCGTCGGAACCATCTGGACAATCAACGCTTCCATCGCAGAAGTACGTAGCTGGGAAGCACGTACCATCCCCGCAAGCTAAATGTTTCTCTCCGCAATCACCGTCCTCGAGGAGCGGTCTCGGTGGTTGCGACTCTGTAAAACGCTTAAAGAATTTCCAATCACCATCCGATGTGAATCGATAACGCATCCCTTCTATCGTTCAACTACATCTGCGTTCCTTTCTAATCTTACAAAATTTCAAATCATGTGTACCTGACATTACATCGCAGTTGTCGACGTTCGCCTTGAAATCACATACTTGTCTGGAAACATCGAACAGCAACCCCTGAGAGCATCTGAATTCGAACACTTCGTTATCTGCGAATCAATGAAAAGATCCATTGAAATTGCGTGTCGATCTCGCAAACGGTGAAATGTAATACAGTAGTATACAGAATTACCTAAACAAAGATAATACTTGGCACATTCGCCAGGCGACCAAACATTATGCGCCGGTGCATTGGGATTTCGATAAAACTTGTTATCGTCGATACACGGTGTGTCTTGTGATTTCTCTTTTCCTAGTGACGTGTTCGCTAAAATATACGGAAATTCAATCGAACTGCGACTTCCTGCCAAAACTATCTTCGTTCTGTCTTTTCGGTGAGCTAAATATGCTGAATGGATATAGAACGCGACGCGCACTGCGTATTGTTCCAAATTTGCAACGAAACAACTGGTCTGACTAGCCAACTCTATGTTATAAAACTTTCACGATTCCCTTCGAATCATCGAAACAATCATTCTGCAAGAGAAATCTTGTTATTTGCCCCGATATATTTTCACCGAGTCGCAAAAACGGAAGTGAAACTTCCGGTGTGCGTCGCGGTTTGACCGCGGAAACTTATCCGTTTCGAAGGTATTCGATACTGCATTTGAGAGATAGGAATCTTACGAACACTGGTAGCAATCAATGGTTTTCCCAAGTTAAAATTGTCTCGTTGAATAAAGATGGATCAACGTCTCGCGTATAAATCATACAGAAAGAGAGCGATGATCGCGATCGATCTTGAAATAACAAATGAATCGCGAGACTCACCGGAAAAGAAGAGCGCGAGCAGGAACAGAGAACGCAGCTTCGATTTCATGTCGATCGCTCAGACCGAAACGTTCCGTTTCTCGTTCTTCGTACGAGAGCTCGCACTTTCCAACTGACACCTCCTTCCAGAACCGTGCCTTATATGATGAGTATTCGCTTTGCCCGTTCATCTTCCGCCTCGCTTATTTTCACTAAGTGTAGATCGGGAAATGTAGAACAACGGTTGCGTACGGACTGTACAACTCGCAAATTCTTTGCGATTCAATTATCAAACAATTTATATGTAACATAGTGTGTCTAGTTCTATTTCCAACATAATGCATGCAACCGTAAAAGCGAGACCATGGACGCAACGGTCGAAAATTAGAGAAAGCACGAGCAACGATTTTCAACATTTCACATCTAAACGCAGAGAGAAACAGATTTTCTTTGGCGAGCCAAACGAACGATGATGCAATGCTACAATAAATGTATTGTTTTACAATAGACATGTACACATCTCTGTTTAGCTGATCTGTTTTGACGAGCATTGGGATTTCAGAAGGTCGGAGCGTGAAAACACACGTGCTAAGCGACTTTGTCGACGTGGTCAATCTGTTCCAGATGACGGTTCTGCTTGCGTACAATTCGGAGATATATTTAAAAGATCTCCCTCTCGCTCCTAATCGCTACTTTGTACTGTAATAGCTGTTCCGTTAGCCTTGAATATCGTAACTCCGCTTAGTTTGTATAAATCAATGTCATGATCAATGTGCATCAACTCGTTAACTTTATCGTTTTAGAAATGGACCATTTATCTCTGTATTTCGTTTCTCTTCCTAAAAAATAAAAGGTTCCTCACATTACCATCGAACTGTCTATGTGTAAACTGGAGCATAAATAACACGAATGACGTTCGTCAGATCTGATGTTGACAGGCAGTCCTAATTAACTGTCATCAAAGAACGATATAACTCATGATTTACCAGAGACTTTTGTGATATTTGTGTAATTGTTGCATTGTGTAAGGTAATAATCGTTTTCGGTAGAAAAAATCAAATCATTATTATCTTACAAACTTATACGATGCAATCATTTCTTCTAGATGGATTGCATTTTGATCATTTATGTAATATGTACATAGATTTTGAATTAATTACGATATTTTCTTATGCTACAGCTTTCATCTGATTAGCTTCAACGATGTAAAAACAGACGAAACCTAAAGAAATATCATATAATATTATCAATCGATGAAATTGTCTCGACTAAACGAAGAAAAAGAAGGGAGATAAGCACGAACAAGAGATGGCGACCGATGAAAGCTGGCGAAAGCGATTTACTTTCAGGCAAGTTCGGTGACTGTGTCATGGTGACACCGGCACCGGCACCACCTGAGCCCCTTCCCTGTGTCGTCCTTCTCTAAGGAGGGGTACTCTAAACTTAGCTACAACTCGAGGAAACTCGACTCGAATTCAGTGCAAAACCACCATCCTCTCGAATCAGTTTCTTCATAGCCATCTCGCGGTTACCCCTTGTGTCTTCCCTCGCATTCGGACGACAGCAAGATAACCTTGCGTTCTAATTGCCTTTATACATCCGATCGATTCGTTACCGATAAAAATATTGGGAGGAAGAAAGTAACGCGCGATCAAAAAGGAAAAAAGGTGGCGAAAAAAGAGAAATAAGATCGCTACTGACAGAAAGACTCATCGGATAATGGCTTACAGCTGGAACAATCGAGTAGATTTCATTGTAAGATTTCTTTACGGTTAGTACGTGGTTATTTTCGATAGAGTGTGCATGATCGTACCTTGGCTATTGCACAAATAATGTTATTATTGTCTTTAAGTTGAGAGCATGTTTATCAGAGTGCTGTTATTGTCCAATTATCAATAAAAATATTAATGTGTGATTTCTGTGAAACTGATAGATCCTTGTGGGACTTCCTCCTTTCAGCATCATCACAGGAAAAGTACATAAAATATGTATCGACCATTGGTCCCTGTTCGAAGTGAACTTGTACGTACTAACAGGTTTCTATGTACGGAATATAAAACAAGGAGTTTTGTACTTGAGTTCTAAAAAAACGAAACAGAACGAACAAATAATTCTGTTGGCTTCGAGACTGTCATGCATGTTTAGGATGTAGGTTGACTTTAAAGTATACCATGCCGCCTTCGTAACGCCTGCAATTGGTTGATGCCAAATTTAAGCTTAGCTCTAATTTGTTTTATGGAACAATCTGCCTGATCTGTTTTTCAACATTTTGCTTAATAAGTGTCCTGATTGTATGCAAACATTGTATCATTAACACCCTATGACGTTGTAACAATCACAAACTTAATATCGTATTACGTGATAATGAACCAACCTATTTACAAAAAATGATGCGTTCTTCATTGATCTTGATCGATCCGAATCATAATTCGGAGTTTAACAGACATGGATATTTGATAATTTGACTCGTAAGAAGTCGTAATAATCGATGTATAAGAAAAGTCGATAACACAAAGTCGTAATATCGATACGCGAATAAAATCGATAATTGATTCGATCGAGCGATCGATGAAATTTCATAACGATTATCTTTTGAATGTAAAATACGAATTAGATCGAACGATGCATCTGGGGGTCGTGCACTTGGTGATGAATGTCGACCTCTGCCAAAAAGTGAAATATTTGGAGCGCATCCAGCTATACAATAACAAGATTTCCTTAAAAATAAATTGGCACCATCCAATTGATTAATTGGCTGCTATACACGCATTGACTTTTATATTTTGCGCGAATATAAACTCGACTAACAATCGGTAATTTTCACAATGTTCACCATATTCAGACACAGATAACAATGGCATATTGGAGAAACACGATTTCGAATGCATGGCTCTTAAGATGACTTTGATCGAGGGAAAAGGAGAATTCAGTTACGGTCGTTATCAGGAAAATCTGCACATTATGCTTTCTTTATGGGAAGAAATTGCAGAGCTCGCCGACTTCAATAAAGTAAGATCAACAAAATGCCAGATTGCTTCTACCAATATTTCATTTGCATTTTTTTATTCAGGATGGTATTGTAACTATCGAGGAGTTCAAAGAAGCAGTACAAAGAAGTTGCGTCGGACGAAAGTATCAAGATTTCCCACAAGCGATGAAAATGTTTATCGACAGTCATTTTAAAATAGTAGATTTAAATGGTGTGTACATACATAAATCGATTCGTCGTTCATCCAGTTTGTTTGCCGTGTATCATTAATACATTATTTTTTCGTTTTTAGACGACGGTGTAATCGCTGCCGATGAATTTCGCTATAATTGCGTAACAAGGATTCCTGTAGACAACGTAAATATTTTGGACGAAGCGTACCAAAATCTTCTTAATGTAAGATCATGTTACAAATCACTTTGAGGGGTAACGATTTAAAGATCACCTAATCTTATCTGCTATGTAACCTTTCTGTTGTAATGCATCTATACATAGAACTGCTTTTGATACATTCAATCTGATAAATCTGATCTGAAATTTATTAGTTTGGGGAACATAAGATTATCTTTTAGGAATAGTTTTAGAAAATCTGTAAGTAAAATGTATTTCGGTAGTATCGTAGATGAGAAAAGAATTAATAAAGTCACGGATACAATTGAATTAATTTTAAATTTAACATAAAGAACAATAGCTTGACAATTTGCCAAGTTTGATGGTTGTAATTTATTTCCGGTAGTCAACGGAAGCATGTACCAATCATTAAAGGTCTTTGTAGAACAAACTATTATACAATTTCGATTTGATTATACTCTTAACATAAATTAACATTCGTGTAATCTTACAATATTTTATGCTTCCATAAACATAGGAATATAAATGCTACATAGTTCGAAGAACTTCTTCGTTTCTTATCTTGTTCAATAGTATATTCATTCGCAGGATGATGACCGAAGGCGCGGAGGACTAACTTTATCGCGTTATCAAGAATTGTACGCGCAATTCCTTGGCAACCCGGACGAAAATTGTCCAGCAGTTCATCTGTTTGGTCCTCTGCATGCGATGGATTAACTAAATACATATATTTCGGAATGAATGACGATTCTCACGTTGCACGTACAAAAGACAATCCTGTTGTATTTAATTATTATTATTAATTTATGTAAGATGTATGATACACAATAAATCCACTATTTTATTGTAAAATCTTTCTGGTCTATAAGAAATACTTGCCAACACTGTTCTTCCACGATTGTTAAATCTGTTCTATATAAAGAATACACAAGACACTTGTATTGTACAAACAGAAAAATTTTTATTCATATTACGTGTTAACACAGTATCGTCGTGTTGATCGGACATCTCTTTGGTAGTATCGCCATGCTTTGCTCGTCACAAAAATTTAATACTGAAGATTTTGCAATGATATGTTTATGACATTTTGACATATGAATGAACCCAAGTATAATTTTACGTACTTGTTGCCAAATTATGGCACCTTTTATTTAACAGTCATAGTACTTCTTTTTTGTTAACCATGTATATATGTAGGACATGCCTTTAACCGCTTGAATACTAATTTGATGTGTAAGGAATACTCAACCGGATTTACAAACATAGATTTATATGAAAGAATATCATTTTACCTGTGTATATACATAGCATAATATCGTAACAATCGCCAACGAATCATCTATTATTTAACTAACGAGATTTTTTGCAACATTGCATTACGTATTCTTTTGTTGTCAGTATAAAAATTGTTATTCGTATACAAATAATTTAGAAAACATGTTCGAGTTCAACTCGCAACAGGAAATATCCACATTTACAAAGGACATTGATATCGTTTCGATGCAATCAAGCTATCCGAACATTTTTCTATGTTCAACTTCTCATATGAAAAAACAATACTGCTTAAATTTGTTACAGATATTGAGCAGAAACATACAACTCTTAGGAGACACTTTACACCGATGAAGCACGCAAAAGAAATTAAGCACTAATACGACTATATCATTTAACTTCTAGTAATAAGGCTAACTACCTGTTTTTTTCATTTATCGAATGTCTTAATTACCTAGAATTAATTAGGCAAATTGTAAGAACGAAACCTACTAAAACCAAGTGACTACTGCATAGTAAAAAATAATAATTTGTCATTGCCTTTTCCTTTCAGTACTTAGATATTTGCTGTGACTTGTTTAATATTACCCATATTCAATAAGATTGCAGACAAAACAAAATCAAATAAAAAACTTTGCCTAAAATATCTATCGGTTATAAAAAAAAAAATAAAGGGAATACGAAATAGTTTCCTGATGCTTGGTTTGAACTAAAAACATATTTCTGGAAACTGTTACTAATATCAACCATATATAAGAAACAACGAGTACTATCGCTTATACATATATCATGGAAAGAAAATCAGGGTAAAATGTACTCCGATATGGATGCCGCACAAATTTTAAGCTGTTAACCTAAATTCTACTTACGTTGAGAATTACGGCTTACATATATGTATATATAATTCTCTAAAGATTTATACAATACGAAATTCAAATTTGTACATATTCGATATTTCACCTCAATTATGGACGGTTAATATTTTTAGATGAAATTTCGAGTCATATTATGCAAAGTATTCGAAAAGACATTAAAAGGAATACGCTGTTTTCTTAAACCTTTCGATATGATATACAAATCTTACCGTCGAATTGGTTTATTCGAAACCTGCATTATACGACACCTATATCGGAAACCAATATTACCTCGCAATGACAAAATGCACAAATAGAGATAAAGCATGATAAAAATGCAGGTACATTTACCATTTGCCAAGCAACACAGATTTACGCATTTCCACTGAAAAAATACCGGAAAACATAAAATTAATATTAATTAAAATCATATTACAATATTTCTTGACACTTCCAATTGATTTGATCAATTGCACCATTTCAGATATTATACCCATAAATCTTAAAGCTTTAGAAATAGAATGATGTAAAATTATGAGACGTTCTTTTATAATTAAATATCTTAAATATAACGCAATCTTATTATGTTAATAGTAACAACAAGATACGAAATTTTTCTTCCTAGTTATGAAATATACCAGACGTGAACTTCATAGTTCGCATCGATTACAAGATTCTCGATCACCATTCAGACGCAAATCTACTGAACTTTAAAAAAGGAAAAAATTGTTGATCATACATATATAGTAAAAATAATTTTGTATTATACAAACAGATTATGTTCAGTCTCTCTAAGTATAAAAGTCGTTTTATGAGTTAATTCGGATAATGATTAATGCTAAAAAGTCACTTGATGTAACTGCTCTATGGAGTTCACACTGGCGTAGGAAGTGGTTGGGTACTGATTGTTGTCATTTTGGAGTAAAGGAGAGTCAGGCCCACACACTTGACTCCTAGATTCGTTTCTAGCCCTGCTGGCACATTCATGGGCTTTTCTACGCCCTCGGCGCGACATCACGCCTGCAAATAATAATAAAAAATAGACATAACTTGAGTCTTTACTTCGATATCCATTATATATCGTAGCTGACTAAAAGCATGTTAAACAAATAAATTATAATACAAATAATATTTAATAGAAAAAGAGAACAAAAATAATGATATGTTTGAAAAGGAGGAAGACATGAGATCTATTCACCAGTGGCAATACATCTTTCCATCTTTCCATATCCCTCTTTTAACTTAACGTTGCAAAATAACTTAACACGATCAAAAAGCTAACAACTATTTCCATCACCAATTATATTTATGTAATTAAATCAGATTACCAATAGCATTTGTGATATGTACTTGATTTTATAATACACGCAATGGCAATTATACCACAAGAGCATTTATGAAACGCATGAAATAGAAAAGAGGAGTTTTGCAACTAATTTATAGTTATTGAAACAATGAAAGGAAAATTACGTTAACAAAGCAGTATACTTTCGTAGAAATCGATAGGTATATATATCCCATCCCACACTCATCGACATACACAGATTGCGTCGTAATAAAGAAATCTCAGAAAGAAGTTTATAGTATTTGCACTTTCGAGTATCTGTTAAGTAAGTGCACCAAATACCATTCGATATGTCAGAAATATTTACAATACTAGTTTGACGTAACCATAACTAAATACTGTTTTTATAAAAACAGATGTAGACTAATTTTGAAATAAAGCCGGGTGTTGCATAAAGCTGTGTTGAATATCAAGTCGAACAAAGATAGAAATATTGTAATGATACAGAAAGGAAGTGTAAATATATGTGTATCCTGCGTACCTATCTTTCATATTCAAGCACTCTGAACGTAGGTGTGCTTGTGGTGGGTGTGGGAGGAGAATTGAGTTTGCTTACGCGATGATTCAAGGAAGTCTCCTGTACGTTGTCCAGATTTCCTTGCATTGCTCTCTTGTGATTTGCTAACTTTTCTCTGTTCATTGGTGTGCCTAGAACCACCAGAAGCCATGACCAAAGCTCTCTTAAGTTGTTACTGTACTTTTTTTTTAGTTCTTTCGAATAGAAATTACTAGAAGGTCGCCAATACTTAAAGACAAATGTCTAAGTTGGCATGCGAACAAAAACAAGTATGTACAAATGTTAATAGTGAAGCAAAAAGATGTAAGGGACCATATACTTTGTCTGCAGAGCACAACCTTCTTGTATGTCGATTGTACTTCCTAATGTCTAGGGATATGAAAATTAAACTTATTTTTTACTATGTTAAGTGGCACTGGTGTTTTAAGGAATTTCATTTGATTTATATGGAAATTTGATTTTAATGCGAGAATATGGTAATAAAACCATAACTAATAAATGAATCTTACCAATGTAACTTAATAATACTGGCAGGAATATTAGACCATGTGCAGCCCCAAACAACACAATACCCAGGTACATTCTGAAGTAGAATACCTGAAGATTTTTTCAACAATAACTTTGGTTTTATTATAAAACAGGAATAATATATATAAGGACAACGGATATAAACGTAATTATCAAGACCTACCTTAAAGATTTGACTTCTAGCAAAACCGAGTACTATAATTCCACCAAACTTTGTAAGAGTGATACCGCTAAAAATTGAACTTCCCATATTCGTCAATGCATCAGCAACCCTTTCAACACGTGTTGTTTTTACTGATACTGAGAAGGAGTGTACCAAATGACTGCAAAATTCAACGGCAATTCCAACAGCCTGCAGAAGTACATTGTTTACTTTCCTAATGACATTCTATGTTTAAAATCTGAAACTCGATATGCTTACCATAACAAGATTAACGAGGGATACTGCATTTAATGTTATGTGCCACCAATACATTAAACCACCAATATTAACGACAATCATCATAATGGTAATTACAACAATAACAGAGGAAAATATGTCCAAACCCATCAAAAGGAAAGTTACCACGAAGATAGCAATTAAGGATATCCCTATACTATATAACGTGTCCGGCCACATTGTTAAGTACTGCTCGTAAAAAACATAAAATATGCTGTACGGAAACACCTCAACAGTTGAACTGTCACCGATACTTTTTAAATAGTTATTAATCGTCTCTGTTATATTTGCTGATATAGCTCTTGCAGCTCTCATCGATTCGTAATAATCGGCGGATGTTTTTAATATAGTATGGTAAGTCATAAAATAGGACGCCCCGACTTTCGACAGGCCTGTTTCAAGCTCAGTAACATAGTTAACACCATGACCATAAGCAGCATGACCTGCTTTAGCGCACATTTCATCAGGATTATCTTGCAAGAAAAATGATACATATCGTTCAAAGTCTGTTGGTATAGGTCTTCCAATATTATTTGTGGTGATATTACACGAAGAGCAATATTTACTAGATCCTGAAAATATAAAATATATATTTTCGTTTTCTTTCCAATATTGTGATATATTACAAGAAAATTCAATTGTATACCTGTATGCGGACAGAAAGAATCATTTGAAACAAAATATTTGCAACACATCGACAATTGAGACCAGTCGATATAATCATCTAGCCATGATGATGCAGGTTTTGCTATGTATGTCCTAAATAAGCAGTTATATTAATAAGTCTGTTTTATGATTCGATACAATATAATTTATATAATAAATGTAACAATTACCTATTTGATTGTTTTGATGCTATAAATATTTGAGTCGATACCGAATCGTTATTACAATATTGACCGCCACATACAAGATTCTGTATATCTTTGTTAGAATAATTTAATCCTTCTTTTACAACAAAGTACATTGGTGGTCCAATAGATAAGTAACTATTTAAAAACTTGAAAAGGAAAGAAAAAAATGTTATAACCATTTCTTAAGTATCTGTGTTTTTCATTGGTATAAATATTATATTACTTACTTTGAAATATTTCAAGACAAAACTATCTTCAGGCATAGAAAGTTCTTGATCTAGACCAATTTCAATGTGCGGAACAACCGCAATGCTTGAACAAATCCATCCAAAAAATACTATCATAACAAATGCACGCACCCATTTTTTCAACAATAGTGGAACATACACAACTTTGAAAAGTTTATACAAAATTCCGTTTACTACTTCCTCCCCGTCGTCTTTCTTCGATCCACGAATAAAACAACATACATCAAGTTTATTGTTCTAAAAAATATATAAAAATATCAATTATACTAAACTTTTGTTATAGGATATGTACTGTTCAATTTTATTAATACATACTGCTTGACGAACAGTATCTAGTGCTAATAAACTAACAAAACAGGTTACTTGTAGCACAAAATCTACCAATAATGCCATACCGGCATATAGAGCAAAAGCTTTAACGGCAGGCATATCAGATAATCCACCTAAAGAAACATAATATTCTCAGCATATTATACTCGACGTTCCTTAATTCATACTTAATACGTGTGAATCTTTTCAATATTTACCAAGGAAGAAACAACAACTTTCTGACACACTGGTAAGTAACATGCTTGGTCCCACTTGACCGAGAATACGACCGATATGTTCAGGTATTGATTCATTAGGACGACGGCTTTCCCTTTGATGTGTTTGGACAAGTATGAAAATATTGTCTACTCCAACAGCCAGAACAAGGAATGGTATGACTTCAATAATAATGAGCGTAGCCGGAATGCCAACAAAACCAAATAAACCAACAGAACAAACAACAGAGGCCAATACCAAAAGTACACCACCAAGGCCAAGAGTAATTTTAGAATCGATCTAAAGATAAAGAAGTAAATGTTAGATATATGTCGATAAAATAAATATGTGATACCATATCTGATTTTGAACTATTTTCTTTTGTTATTTTTACCAAAAGTCGACTGCAATTTTTTATCTGCCCAAGAGAAATCGCAATATATGCAAACATAATAATATATGAGACAAGAATAGTTAAAACATCTGATTGAGATTCACGATTCAACTCATCCTCTATTGAACGTTCTGAGGTAAAAGCAATATCCATAAATGCTGGTTTCTTTGTCGCTATCCAATTTTTCATAAATTTGACGTAACTGAAATTACAATATCACTTACTTAAATAATGAAGAACAAACTCTTAAATACTCTTTTTCACTCTATGTGATTTAGTCACCTCATTTCCCATTCCATTGCTGGATGTAACTTGGATTTATTATGATAATTATTTACTAGTATAGATAAAATTACTGCTGTGGCTTTCTCATATGAAGGATTCTGGAGATCTTGACCTGGTAATAAAAATCCCCCAACTGCAATTGCTGGTTCCACAGGACCACCATAAGGTGCCAGACATTCAGGATTATATGAATTTCTGAATATAAAATATAATAAAAAATTGTTAGCAAAGAGATATATATCTTAATACTAGTATGATGCTCTATAATCAAATTAGCTTACTGCGAACAAACTCTGAAGTGATCTAAATAATTTACTGTAAAATTATCATCATCTACAGTAGTGTAATCAAAAGCTTCTACACTGTCTTGCCAATATCCCCAAATACTTTGAATGACACATTGTGATACTGTTGGCGGTCCCGTAAACGGACTGGTTAATGGAGCAAAACATATGTTTGCTAAAGTAAAATTATTTGGAGTTGTTATCTTCTTTATTTCTTCTTGTAATTTGTAAACAGTTTTGAGGAAGGTATCATTAAATACAGGACCAAAGATAACTGGACCATTAGATGTATTATGTACAATCTAAAAATAATTGATATAGCTGTACGTCTTCTATATATTGCTAAAAAATAATTTTATTCTACCAATGATCAAAACTTACGTTCGGCAAACCAATTGATGTTATAATTATTTGTTCAGTTCTATAGAATGGTTCAAAACGTTGATCGAAATATTCTTTTTCAATTCGTGATCGAGATTGTGGAGCAGCCCATAATTCAACTGGATCAGTGGTAACATGTATATATTTTATTCCATGTCCCAAACTAATGATAAATAAGAAACCAACGAAAAGGACAAACCACGGTCGTGACGCGCATGCTAAAGAAAGAAATTGAATACTTCTGACCGTTATTGAAATATAATACTTTTGTAACATTATGTAATGAAATGATCACATACCTGTACCCCACCAACAAAAGAATTCTGCTAACAGTTTGTCGGTGCCTGCACCTAATTTTTCAATGAATGTTGATTGTTCTTCATCGTCGAATCCGCTCGGCAAATCATCTGCAGATATCACACCTATAAAAGTTTTTGTGTTACGGAAAAGAGCATATTGTAATGTATATGTCCAGAAAGTGCTGCAGTAAGTGAAATAAATTGTAAATAGTGTGCTGTAAACAGATACATTAAGCAAACTATTCATTCAGTTGTACAGAATAAAAATGTTGTAACAAAAATGTTGAAATAACATATAAATTTTGTACCAAAACAATATAAAGTAGAAATAATTAATATAAAAATAGAAAAGAACAAACAACAATAATTGGTTCAATTCAGCAACTTAAAATTTTAGATATCAAATATATTGCAGGCAACCATAATGTTTTGAATATTTCTATTAAAGAATGTAGAACATTAAAAGTGTAAAATATAAAATTAAATAAATGCAAAAATATAAAAACATTTTAAATTTAACTTATTCCGTATGTTAATAAAATGAATATTAATTATGGAAGTATAAAAGTTCCTAGTAAATACCATATATGCTTTGAATCGAAATGTTATGCAATGTTTACAACAGTGATATAACAAGTATTTAATAAACTGATTTACTTATTCTGTTCACTAATTTTAGAATATGTTCCCACAACATACTGCATACATTTTGAGAAACATTAATATGGAGAAATTTGGAAATACTTTAATGATGACAATACACAGTAACAATACATAAGTAAGAAATAAAGGGAAAGTTCTTTACTCAGGAAAATGACGAAGCACAAATGACGAGGATGATAACCAAGCATAATACCATAACAACAGAACGATATACAGTAATGAAAAAGAAATTAAGAATCAAGCACAAGTCCACATATTGAAGATACACTTGATAGGAACGTACTGGAACGTTTAGATTGAAGTGGGCTGTCTTCTTGGTCTGCGGCAAGAGCAATACGAGCACCATCTCCTGGGTGGTGTAACCCTGCGGCTAGGCGTCTACCCACCTGCCTTCCTACTTCCTCACCTCGTGCAACTATACATATACGCACACCATACATACAACTGATGATTCTAAATCAAATCTTTTCAATTTCATACAATTATCTTATTTATTCATGATACCATATTTGTCATGAGAAATTAATAATAAAAATAGTTGATATTTTTATATCTACTGTTCATTGTAATATAAGCATCTGTTAATGAAATAATGACTGTCAAAATGTTTTGATGTTATTTTTAATATTGTTTCAATTGTCATATATATATGCTCCTCCACAATTATAAATTATTAATCAAGGGAAAAAATAAAAAACAAATGTTTATGAAACCAAGCATAGTGCAAAATTTATAAAATAAATTCTTAAACCACAACCAAAGAATAAGATAATACAGAAGAAACACAGCAATAAAAATAATCCTGTATTAAGGAAGAAAGGTCAATGATATGGATTAAATATTAAGATAATTTGAACTGAAGTGTACTTGTTCTCTTTAAAACAATGTAAGTGACAGTTACATACAAAATTAGTCACTAATGCAAGGTAAAAACAGTACTGTGTAAACTATTATTGAATAAAATATAGTACAGAGTTTGAGGGATAAAAGATGCATTTCACACTGCAATTTCCATAATACAATAAATTTACCAATTTCCTTCACAAATATGAAAAGAATGAGGTGTTTTTTTCTGAATAAATATCTTTAAACAATAAATGAAGTTCCTTACCAATTTGTTTTCTATTATTGAAGCATACAATGGATAAGATGAAAAGAGCTGAACCACACACAAAAGTAATGATCATCATTACAGCATAGCCATCATAGCCAAAAATGGTGAAAGGTGTTGGTAAGGGAGGTGGTGATGGTGGTACTGGGCAACTGGCTTCGCAGTCTACACAACTGCATGCTGGAGTATTTTTCTACACATATAGGACATATTCAATAAATTTCATTAATTCAGAGAAAAGGTCAAATTAGAAATTCTTTAAAAAATGTTCATGTTTGTAGCTTGATTTATACTAACTCCATAATTTAATTAATATGTATATGTATAGTATACATCATATATCATATAGATATAATATGAAAACCAATTAAGCTCAATTTATTTATAGCTAATTAACTCTTACAAATACTTACATTTAATGCTTTATTACAAGGAGTAATTTTAGGGTCTACAGGAATAAATGAACCTACAGGTTCATCAGTATTTTTATATGTAATTTGAAATGGTACATATTGATTGTTTGCTGCATCACCCATATAATGGAACCATTTTAATGTGGTACATCTACTAGCTCCCCATATGCCACACATTAAATCCATTGCTAATTGTCCAGTGCTAGGTACTGATACTTTGTTACAAGAATTAAATGTACCTTCCAAATACTTATTTGTTATATATATATCTATGCCATTGACATATTTTACATCTAAAAAAAAATTATATATTATTATTTAATGCATGTTACAGTGACTTTATATTTACGGAAACATTGCTAAATAATCAAATTACTTTTCTCTGTTTGTATTTCTGTAACGTTGATAAACTTGCTTTGTACTGGGCTACAAGTAAATTCACAGAAATGCTTTACTAAATTATCCAAACAGCTAGGACATCTGTTTAAAAAATTAGATGCCAGCTTAATATTTTGATCCATTGTTTTTAACTGATTTGTATCGCAGCAGGTATTAATCCCATTTCCAGAATCAATCATTAAATGAGGACAATTTTTAGCCAATAGTTTTTGACCTTCATTATCCAATAACTTAGGTGGTCCTGTATAAGGGCAATTCTTTTTGTGCATATATATGTCTGTGTAACATTCTCCATACCAAATACACTGACCATCTTGTGTTGCAGATACCTATTGACAAATATTAAACAACTTTCCTTTTAACAAAATACATTTTAAAATACATTTTAAATATTGCTTCAAAATGTATTTCTAATTTCTTGATGGTTAAAACAAAAATATTAATCAAAAACATATCAATTTAAATTACTTAAATTTTTCAATTCAATCTAATTTTTATTGAATTTAAATTATTCCGTTAACTATACAATATTAACAAGTAATGAATCACTGCCATGAAAGCAATATGAGATCATGCATAAAGACATTGAAATTCTTTCATAGTGCAATCATTTGATAAGAGATAGGACTAACATTAAGTATAAAGTTATTATATGTTATACATTAATCATCCTAATTACATTACATTGTTAAAGAAATAAAGTATCTGTTTATCTACTCTCCTGCATTTACAAATTATTATTTCTTATTTACTTATCATATCTTTTATTGTAACAAATGATAACAAAAATAAACTATTACCTCGTTTCAACTCATGATTCATTTTTCGAGAAATTATTTTTTATCAGAAAATATATTTATACAATTTGAGGTCTTAAATAACTTTTTTCGAAACATACAAATATTTTGTAAAAAATTTATGTAAACAAAAAGTATGACGTTAATCTCGAAAGAAAATTTTGTGAATTCTTTTAAACAGAAACATTAATTTTAATAAGAGCAGTTAAAAAGATCTGCATTGATCTCGTCACGGCAAATAAAGATCAAGTGACATCAGTTAATGTCCCCTTAATGGATAAGGCAAAGGCATAATTAAATTTAATGGACTTCTTTGGACAAATGCAACAGCCGCGGCGACGATATCAACGGTAAATTTTCACGAGGATAGGCCGAGATGACGTCACGAATGCAAGTTGTTTTACGACACCAGGGTGTGGTATAGACGATGAATTATTTGTACGATATTCGTAACGTCGTAATTTTGTGATTAATTAACTTACTGCGTTAATAAGATTCCAAGCACCTAGCACAAAGATTATCACGTTTAGACGTGACATGCTAGCGTCTGTCAAAGTTCGACGGTGGCCTCGGTAAAACACGTAAAACCAATACATAACTCGCTTACGAACACAGTCGATATCGAACGATTACTTTAAACTGTATTTTAACGTCAACACGTAGTTTTGTTACGATTGCTTATTGCCTGTATTATTCATATTGGTACATTTTATGTTGCTGTCGGAAACAGTCTACAAAGATACATAGGCGGCGGACGATCACGTTTCGCTGAACGAACGACGCGACTAGAACTGCGCTCTATCAGTGGCACGCAGCACGCAAAGACGCAGCATGATGGCGACATTGGTAATCACAATCCTAAACGCATCGAATGATCCAGGGCCGTTCGGCTATTCTCGGTGTTGTTCGGCTCGCGCTTCAATTTCTCAGGAATGTTTACTCGAAATACGATACGTATTCTTAAACTGCAAAATCATACGAAATATAGAAAACTAAGCGATTTATTTTTTGATCCCTGAACTTATTGATAGAGAAAGGTCATAACTATAGTCACGAATAAAGATCATAATTAAGTGACCTCTGATTAATAACTACATATAATCGTTAATCTGTAAATGTCAGTTCCTCAAATTCTATATAGTATAAAATGCTTAATACCTGAATGTACGTTATCTAATTTTACTACAAATTATCAGTGATATTCATAATTATTATGTACAAATTAATACAAATTAATTCCGGCTAACAACTAGTTTACGTAAATAAACATTAAAATCGATTGATCTTCACTTTTTTTCTATACAAATATACAAAATTAACAAGTTGAAAAACATTGTAGCACTTGTTATTACCATTATTACTATCTGCTATCATCGTTCGTACTTTAATTAAATTTTATATCAATATACATATGTAATATTATGACACATCTATTTGTTGCGTAATTGTTGTAGAGCTGAAATGAGATATCGGAATTGGTTTCTAGAAGTTTACCATTCCTCATAAATCGATTTATAATACATTACTTGCTCGTATTTCGACGTATTACCACCTAAATCAATTCGAATGTATTCTAGCCTTGGGGCAAAGACTCTTTCAATAGTTACTATGGATTTATTCGTCGCAACAAGATAAAAATCTCGAAACGTAAGAACATTAGAATTTTCGTAGAAACGAGAAATGCTTTCAAGATTCAGTTTACACATTGTTTGTACGTTGTGATCTAGGTCACGGTTAAATAATAAATTAACATGCACAATGCATTCGCAATGTGTTGTGAAAGTTGAAGCCTAAAAATCAAATTTTCATATTAACATGATTGGAATAATATATGATAAATTGATTTTACATTTTGAAAATTGGCAATAATTGGTAAACTAACCACTAAAAATTGAATTAGAACCTATATTGCAATATACTGTGAAAGAACATCTTCGAGATTTTCGAATCCAGAATATGTGCATTTCGTGACAAATAATAGATTATTCCTTAGCCATGTATGTACATATATTCAGGGAAACGTTAATTTGGACAGCAACCGGACGTTCAGCATCATTCTTTGCATCGGTCTTTCGTAATACATAATATCATATCAATTGTGAAAGGTAATATTTAGATTCTTCCTGTTTTTTGTGATTTTAAGAAATTTAATGAGAATTAAATGACGAGTAAAAAACACATATATACGCATGATTCAGTAAATATTTTAATTGCCATTAAATACCTAGGAATGATGGGTTTTGCAAGCGATTAAAAATCTGTTTAATAATTATTACAGAAGACATCCTTCGATTAGTAAGTGTATGAAATGTTTAAAACAGAATACGTAATAATAACAAACTGTACAAAAATAAGATAAGATGATATAAACACGAGTTAGGAGACTAACATTACATATGATCGGTACATTGATTACCATATTTAAAAAAGAGATCGTTTAAATCCGATTGATCGGACATCTAGTAGCTGTGCATAAAATCATCGTAATGGTAGGCATATTGCAAGAGATTCTTGATAAATTGAGCATCAAGGCTAGCTACGTTTTAGGTAGACCGTATTTCTTTCTCACAATTTCTGATCTCTCATCATACGTAACGTAGAAAGTATTTCTGGGATATAACTTGCATCAATGAAACTCTATTCCTTTTCTTTACGCTGTTTACAGCGTTGTTTTGTAAGTATTTTTTTTCATGTGAAAGTTGTTGTCATATATTCCCTTGCTTCATTCTTTGTATACCAGATGGCGCTTCTTTCACGAATATTGGTTCATTTATTTTCAAATAATGGTGACGAAAGCAAAATGTATTAACATTGAATATACGAAATTTTGTATTCGTTTCTTTGGCTTTATTTTTAGCATTCGAAAAGAAATGTCACTGCTGTTGAATTATTAACATTTTCGAGATATGTTTAATCAGCCTCTTTTAGCATGTAATGTACGAAAACGACTAAAATGTCCGCGCTTCGATACCATTGATTATCGTAATATCGCACTAAAAAAATGTTTCTTCTTTACAAAAAAGTCGACGGAAACCCAACAAGGCTTAAATGCGATCAGGCTGGAATATTTGAAACCAGAAGTTGTGCTTAGTGAGAAAAATCGGAAATCTTTTATCGAGAAGTTCAAGGCCAGTAGAGTACCACAGGTAGATGGTAATGCGATTCCTCAGGCCGCTGTTTTAGTGCCATTATGCATGCACAAAGGAGAACTTGGTTTCTTATATACCTTAAGATCAACCAAATTATCTTCGAATCGTGGACAAGTCTCATTTCCTGGTGGAATGCACGACAAAGAGGATCGTAGTCTGGAAGAAACTGCATTACGTGAAACATGGGAAGAACTTAAAATTCCAAGGGAGAAAATCGACGTTTGGGTCTCCGGTAACATGATTGATAAAAAGAACGTCATGGTGTTGCCAGTTTTCGGCTATATCGGTGAAGTTGATCCAGAAAAGCTTCAAATTAATGTAAACGAAGTAGAAGAAGCTTTTTTTCTCAGCTTAAAAAATCTCTGCGATCTTTCAGTGTGTCGGTTTACTCAGTTCCGTGAAAACTACACTTTACCGGTTTATTTAGGAGGGAAACACCGTGTTTGGGGTTTCACCGCAGCAATAACACATGTGGCCTTAAATGCTCTCGTACCCGATGCCTATAAACACAAACTCGTTCGTTCACGGTCAATGTTACTAGAAAAAAGGAGATAAAAATATTTGTTAATCGTGAAATTGTATTGTATATAATTTGTATTTCATTCCTTATTTACATGTATATATATATGCGTGTGTATATATATATATGTCATAATTGATATAAAGAATTAAAAAAAGAGTTATGATTTCTCTTCCCCATTATGTGGAATATGTTTGAAAAATGCATACATATTTGTAGTTTAAGAGGAAGCATTATAAATCATATGTATATAATTACATATACATATTTAGTTCAATACTACATATGTAGATGTCACTGGCCACAGGATGAATCCGTATGTTCTGTTATGAGCGTCATTTATATATAGGTATATCGTCTGATGTCGTATGAAGATGTATGTAAGAATATTATGAGATATTGAGATGCTATGAATATAATAAGCAGAAATGAAATTAGCCTCTAAATAAGGAAACCGTGAAAGCATGGCGGTTGTAGTAGAAACTACTATAGGAGATTTTACTGTTGATTTATATACTGAAGAACGTCCACAAAGTAAGTGTAAAACAAAAATAGAGGTTATGTTTTCTTGTTATTATGTATTGGAATTTTCAGTGAAAGAAATTTGGTTGTTGACAACAGTATTTATTAATATATAATATTTTGCAGCATGTCGAAATTTTTTGAAATTATGCAAATTAAAATATTACAACTGGAACTTATTCCATTCTGTTCAAAGCAATTTTATTGCTCAAACCGGAGATCCCACCAGTACTGGGAAAGGTGGAGAAAGTGTCTATGGAATAGTGTTAGGTGAAAAAGCAAGATATTATGAAGCAGAGCAGATGCCAAAAATAAAGCACGATAGAAGTGGTTTATTGTCTATGGTTAATTGTGGCAGCAACATGCTTGGATCTCAGTTTTTTGTTACTCTTGCACCCGAACTTCAATCATTGGATGGAGAACATTGCGTATTTGGTGAAATTACAGAAGGACTAGAAATTATTCTCAAGTTCAATGAAACTATATGTGACGGGGATCACAGACCTTACCAGGATATACGTATCTCTCACACCGTTATTTTGGAAGACCCTTTCGAAGATCCAAAAGGTTTTATCATACCTGATCGAAGTCCACCACCCTCCAAAGAAGTTTTAATGGTATAATATCTTTTTGCTTCATGTTTTTAAAATTTGCAAGATTTTCTTTGTCATAGTAAATAAATATATTTGTAGAGCGATAGGATTGGAGCTGACGAAGTGATAGATGATACAGCTGGTATGACAGCTGAGGAGATCACGGAAATGCAAAAAGAGAAGGAAGCTAAAGCAAGAGCGACAATATTGGAAATTGTGGGTGATATTCCAGATGCGGAAATGGCTCCACCTGAAAATGTCCTGTTTGTCTGTAAACTAAATCCTGTTACAACCGATGACGATCTCGAAATTATTTTCAGTAGATTTGGAAAAATTATTGGGTATGAATGGTTTAGCAATCTTGCTGATAGACACCTATTACATTTGGTATATTGATCAAATTGTTTTTCTCTTTGCTTTTTTCAGTTGTGAAGTTATTAGAGATCGGCAAACTGGAGATTCATTGCAATATGCGTTCATCGAATTCGCTGATCGTAAAAGTTGCGAAGAAGCGTATTTTAAAATGGACAATGTATTGATCGACGATCGTCGTATACACGTTGATTTTTCGCAATCGGTAGCCAAAATGAGATGGAAAGGCAAGGGTAAAGGCGTACAATATTTTGACGATGAAGCTGATGAGGTTGGAAATGAGAATCTAGAAAAAGTCATTTCGAAGCATAAGCAGAGAGATGAACCTAGGAGCAAAGAAATAGAACACAGAAAATATGAGCGTATAAAGGACGCCAATAAAGCCAAGGTATACTCCTATAACAGGGATAAATATATAGAGAAGGAAAAGTATAAGGTACAAAGACATCGTGATAGTTCGCGCGAAAGATACGAATACGACTCTAGACGGAGGAAAGAAAGCAAAAGAAGAAGTAGAGATAAAAGCAGAGATAGGAGCCGAGACAGAAGCAAAAGGGAAAGTTATAGAGAGCACAAACAAAAAAAGAAATCTGACGGTGAGAAAAAAAGATGGGATAGGGGGAATTCTGGCTCTAGTAACGAGGATTTAAGATATGAGAAACATAAAGACGGACATTCGAGTTATAAAAAGAAGCGCACCAAAAATCGATCTGTCGAAAGGTATGAAAAATCAGAAAAACACAAGCAAAAAAGGAGATGATATAAAAAATATCTGTATAAATATCAATAGAATGCATATACAATATGCAATATGCGATATAATTGTGAATGTCTATTTTGTAAAATTGAACTGTAAACTTCCACTTTTTATGCGAATAAAAATCCTTCTTTAATTCTTTCAACGCTTGATTATTTATAATATCTAATTTATATTAAATGTATGTATGTATATTTTCTTTCTGGTAGTATGTACATACATATTTTGTTTGATTTAAATTAAACAGAGTCAAAGATGGTACCGACGGAAACATCACGTAAAATCATAGATGTACGCACGTTTAAACGCTAGGGGGCGATCATGCCTTGCAAAGAGCGTTTAGTAAAATTACAGGAATAATAAAACTAGATAAAACGTAGTCTGATCAAAATGGTTGTGACATTTGTATGATTTTACGATTTATTAATTATTTATCATGCCGTGAGTGAATACAACAAATTGGAAGTACTCGAAGGAGCTACAACTGCTGGTAGGAGTTTCATTTAGAACTTAACTAGATAGAGATTAAAGTGATTTGAGGTTATGTCGAGTGTATGTATTTGAAATTCAACTATTATCTTTTTATCGTGAATTTATCGCTGGTACAATATTTACAATCATATAAATGAATTATCGGCTGTCGTAGTATACGCTATAATGTAACGAAACTTAACTACGTAGCGTTTGTTATCTCACGTGACCAAGCACGTGTACATACTTTGTACGGTATGGCGCTGGGTTCGTTCAATACCTTAAATACGAGAGTTTAAAATGTCGATTTGATATCATGTAATAATCGTAACCGTGTGTATATTCTCCATGGATAGATGGTTAAAAAAGAGAGCCGCCCACTACCTGTATGATTACGAAGAGAGAAATATTTGTTTTCACGAGATTTATTTCAAAGTATCGAGAAGCCTCGATTAATTCCATACAAGAGAAACAATAAATTTACGAATGTACATGCTCGTACGACCACACATTTTATTGTTGCTATCGTTGTATTACATTGTTATTAGAGACCGTAATAATGCAAAGTTATTATTTGATCGCGTTTTGAAAGTGGTGCAAGATATACAACGAAATCATTGCTAAATTCGGTTTATCTTGGAGACGAAATATTTCTAAACGTTCTAATTACAGCAATGTGTTCGTGTAAGAGCAATGTAATTTAACAAATAGACGATTTATGACAGTTTTAATATAACTGCACGTAGAATGTATTTAAATTATAAATAATAAAAATAAAATTTGTAGAAAACGATCGATAGTATTCTAGTCATGTACAAAACATTTTGAAGTAAACGACAATGCATTTTCAGGATCACGAGCTACTAAAAAAGTAACGAATTCACCGGTGCTAAATAAATAAAAAGTAGCGCATAAAAAGATTACATATAAACTTGGTACGTTTCTTTTTACGAAACGATTATAAATAATTTAACGAAGGGTGCAGGCGGCCTCTCTTTTTCTGTCTCTGTTATTTTCCTGAGATCTCGTAGTCGTTCATTTCTCATGTT
Source organism: Bombus impatiens (assembly GCF_000188095.3). Lineage (NCBI taxonomy): Eukaryota > Metazoa > Arthropoda > Insecta > Hymenoptera > Apidae > Bombus > Bombus impatiens. Next base: position 628,507 of record NT_176638.1, read on the forward strand.
CCTCCTTGTATATACATATTTTCCTTTTGTTACTTTCTACTAAACGTATCAATTGTTTTTAACGGTTCTAGGATAGTAAAGGATATACAGTTTGCCAAGAGGCGTGCGATTAGGAAAAGAGTCGTAAATCATAATTAGCGAATAGCAAGCAACGTTTACATTCTATTTCTGTGAGTATGTCGTAGCTTGAACTTACATATTATAATGAAACAAGTACCGTAACAAATTGTAGATCACTAAGTCGAAGAACCATATTCTTTATAGTTGTACACGTCGTGTGATAGTAATTTTTCTTCTTTCTTACTATTGATTTCATTATTTTCTTTCTTTTTGTTTGTTTTCCTTAAAGAAGACAGTTTCGAGAATATTGGAGCCTCGGCCTTTGCACCCTTCTCACTTAAACCTAACGAATAAATACCTATTCGCCATTTCGATTTCTATCGATGGCTCGTCGAGGACACTCCACTCTCCAAAAATTTCATTCTTCCTTTCTTCTCTTCTCTTCCTCTGTGTTTGTCCATCCGTCCGTCCGTCCGTCCAACTGTCTGTCTGCTAATTCTATACCCGGGTATATCGTCTAGGAGCAACTTTTTACAGACTATAGTTTCTTTTTCGGAGAGATTAGCGAGTCGTCCGAAGTGGTAATTAGCCACTAAGCTTCGTCGAGATACCTAATTTTATTGCGTTCTCGTTCAATTAAACGGGACAAAATAATTATTCAGCCGCGAATGCAGTGTCCTCGGTCGAATGAGATGATACTGCTGAATATTACGAGCGAAACGCGTGCATCCGATCGTGTTTTGCTGTCATCGTTGCATCCACGATGTGTTTTCAGTGATGGGGGAGGAAGGGACGAGGAATTCGCCCGAGCCAGTCGGGACGAACACTTTTGTCTATCAATCATTCCTCTCGAACAAGTAGCTCGAAGAGGTCGTCGCGGTGCAAACAGAACAGTCCGATACTCGTTCGACGTTCGATCTCCCGCGAGAACTCGTATCCATTTTGACAAAATAGTAACCGTTCACTTTTCGTTCTATAAGACCACTTACAATTTTTGAATGCATATTTAGGTATATTTGAAAAACTCAAGCATTGAAATTGCTTTTTTACTCAGGAAGTTACACGATCGTGCGACAGAAATTCGATCGCGAAATAATTATTTCTTCCTTGTTATCTCTCGGCACGAGAGCGGAACATGATGTACATCTCGCAAACTGTACACGAGGATACGATACTTCCCTTTCGTTTCATTTCCGTTTCCCTTTTTCTTTTGTTTGTACTTTTCTTTGCCTCTCGTTTCTCTCAAAGCGATTCGGATTGGAATTGATTCGTCGCGTGCAAAGCCGTTTAAGCGGTTCGAAAGCGTTTGAATGGCTGCAAGGTGTCGTAGATAAATTGCATGAAAAACGTTCAATGAGAGTTGGAATCGATGTCGGAGTCGAAGTCATAGAATCAGAGTCGCGATTGTTTTGCGATTGTTGGATGGCAGCCGGTCGATCGAGTTGGAAATTCCGGTGAAAAATTTAGAAAGAACGTATCGACCGATCGATGATGGATCGTCGCCTTTCCTGGTATTTAACCGCTGCGTCGCGAGCACTGTTCGGAGATCCGAGTGCGACCTCTGGTCCAGTTTCTTCTCGTTTGCACGCGGGTTTCGTATCGTGTTCGAGTCAGAGGGTGCACCACGCAAGAGGCTCGACCAATCTCGATATGGCCGTCATCAGCAAACGATCCGTTTATCGTTTACTTGTGTAACTGTCGCTTGCGTCCCATGTTGCAGATCTTGAAGTGACACAAGGTCATATCTAAACAACACAATGAAAGATCTCTAGTTAGCATTCGTCCTTTTGAGAAGCACTCCGTTCGTTAAGAAGAGAAAAAGCAAGGGACAGGAAAGCGTGATACGATTGCATTCGAGGTGGACGAAATTTGTCTGGTATCGAATATTAATTGAGTGGACCTCGAGGATCGATCGTCGATCGTTGATTTGTTTTTCAACGGCAGAAACGTCGCTCGTGACATCGTTTGAATCAAAAGTCAATTGGCACAATGGATAGGTTCGCCGATCTCTCGCTCATCGTTTCTTGCTAGTTCTACGAAATCCTCGGTCCTACGCATCGAATGGGAACCAACACGACGCTTTGCATTATCGAACGAATCCGTCAGATCACGAATACAAGGGATAAAGACTTCGTTTACTCGATTATCTCGTATTGGACAAAGGATTGATAGCGGAGAATATAGAATATGTAGAGAAACGGAGGATTTCTCGGTGTGGGAAGGATATCTTGTCGACAAGCGGGGCACGTACTTATTTACAGAGTATTCCGCACTTAATAACGGAGGAAGAACAGACAGGAGAACGCGCGTGATCAACTCTGAGTATCTTCCAAAGTTCGTAAGACGGGATTCGAAATAACGCGGCTAGTACCTGCCCTCGTTTAGAAATCCCAGCGAATCTAGCGGGGCACGAGATCATCTGTTCTTTACCTCCTGAAATCGCGTTTTCGCGTATCTTTTTTTATCTGCTGCATGCGTGCACCAGTAGGCGGCTACTAATTCGAAACGAAATTACGATCGTCGAGGGACAAGAAATGCAGCCGAATTATACTTATATATCGTTCTTTTATGGGATATGAATTCGAGGACGTTTCTCACTAAATGATACTCACAGCTTATCGAGGTACGCTTGCCGGAACGTTGCACCTGTTTATGCGGGGGATTCGGTGTTGGTATCTCCTCGACAGAGTAATCACCCGGTGGAACCCTCATATCGTCTTTCGCCCTCGCTTCCAGTACCGTTTGAAGCATCATTTGTACGTCGTCCAGTGTCTTTTCTTGCTCTACTATTTCCTCCTTCTCATCGATCACTTGCTTCAGCTTGTTCAGTAATATCTACGATACATAAATTTAATTTCAGTGGATTCGAACAGCGGTGGCTGCGTCGAATTACGATACGAGAAAAGTGACTAGCTTACGAGATTCTCAGCGTTATTGATGAAGTTTTTGCTATAGAGGAGCTCCGACGGTATCGGCTCCGGCTCTCCAACG